>NW_004797455.1:910661-960067 GCF_000002075.1 Aplysia californica
CCCTCCCTTCTTACATGACTCGGGGATCTTCTGATCGTGGAAAGTACAGATCGTAGCGGCATTTATCTCGTTAATTCTCACACACTTTCACATCCTGCTTAATAATATATTCTCATCTACTTCTTTTCTTTCTTTCTTGTTCCACCTTTTTATCTTAGTCTGTCTGTCGGTCAGTCTGTCTGTCTGTCTGTCTGTCTGTCTGTCTGTCTGTCTGTCTGTCTGTCTGTCTGTCTGTCTGTCTGTCTGTCTGTCTGTCAGTTTGTTTGTCGGTCAGTCTGACTGTCTCTCTCTCTCTCTCTCTCTCTCTCTCTCTCTGCCACGCACAAGCGACCTGTCTTTTATATATACACGGTACCGTTCACAACGCGACCCCTGATTATTGCGTATTCATCAGTTTGCGGTGAACTAGTTTTCCTCTTGCCTTTCTAGCCGTCTGTCTGCATATACCCATTGTCCGCGAACGTGATAGATGACGAAGTCTAGTGCCAGCCTCTCCGCTTGTTTCACAAGGAACCCGATAGGTTTACATCACACGGACCAGATGCTATCAGCACCAGGAACAATCTTGCACCAGCTACGAACCCAACCTGGCGCTGCTTTACATTATTATTAACTCTTTAAGGACGTAGGCCTAGCGGACATGTCCGATCAGTGGCAGACCAGAAGCAATGTTGCATCACATTTTGAACCATCATAATCATTACACACAAATGAGAAACAAAAAATTGAGTTTTTTTTAATGGCATGCTACCTGCCATTTAAAGTTTCAGATAAAGGAGACAGACTTGAAAAATCTCTGAGAAGTTTTGCTTTTTTTCTTCATAGTGCCCCAAAACAATGCATGTTTAAAAGCGTTAGTGCGTTCTCGGAGAGTTAAAACAGACAACAGAGAAGTCTCTGACATCGGGGGACCAATCGAAGAGTTGATTGCAGATCTCAACGAAAGCATCAGCTTCACTTAACCTAGAGTGTTTAGTTTTAGTTTTAGTAGAGGTTATACAGCGCTCGCAACTGTATAAGGTCATGAGCGCCAGAAGATTAGAGGTGTTACAAGAGAGTAACAAACATAAAAAAGAAAAGGGGAGATAAAGACAATTGATGTTTGAAAGAAGAAGCAAACCACACCACAGCACCTGCCAACCACCCACTAACCTAGAATGTGACTGTGCAACTAGAAAGGTCCTACCACACTGTGAACGGCTGAAACTTCAAAGCAAAAAGATAGCTGGTAACCCCCACTCCCGGTTCAAAGATGATTTGAAAACTAACTCTCAAGCGGTGAAGCGGTGTATGTGAGAAAATAGAAAATAGGCAAAGAGCAGGGTTATAAAGTACTATCAACGAGATTAGAACTATGAAAAAGTGCACAGAAAACACGACATTTTGATTCCCTGGTCATCCATATATATTATATAATATATATATATAGGCATAAAATCATTTGAGGGGGGGGGGGGTGTTGGTAAAACAAGAGAAAGCATACACTGGCGACCCCCCCCCCCTTCCATCAACTTTAAAATAGTTAAATCGGTACTGCAATTATGCAAAACAACGAAACAGAAAGTACAGTCATATCTCAGATAAAGACATTCAAAAACTATTCAAAACTTCCCAATTCCACTAAAGGCACACCCCAGCCACCCACATTCGTAAAGTTTAACACACCATGAGATGAGACATCTCTCCTGAAGCTGATCAAAAAAGAAGAAGCTGGAAGTCAACCACCTATAATCTACTGGAACACTTACAAAACAGACTACCTTTGGCACATTGGACTGGAAAGGAATCATGTGGGGTCATATTTCTCACACTCCTTTCTCAAATCACAACAGGAAAGAGTGCACACAATACAACATCATGAAGTAAAAGACAATTCTTGAAAGAACAAGTCAGAGTTGAGTTGTAATAAATCAGCATGACAACAAATACTGTATTTCACAGAGAAGATGATACGGCTATATTGAAGAAAAAAAAAAGTAGGGGCATACACCCCAGAGCAGAATGAGTTGTGATAGAATAAAATGTTCCTTACAAAATAGTAATTTACTAGTCTATAAATTTACAATGAGACACAAAATCATCGACCCCTTAAGTCATTTAAGACAAAATGACTTAATACCCAGTGCCCATTGAGGGATCGACAAACCGATTGCCCGACAGGCGGTCTGAGAACAAACATGTTTATTTTTTAGGCTATGAGTCGGTCGATCAGTTTGTGTCACAATGGTCACTTTGCACCCTCAATCTGGCTAGCCCTGTCTACCAAACCAAACTGATTGTGCCAATGATGGTCAAGACAAACAAAAGACTACAGTAGAAAAAAAAATGCTTACCTCATATGCCCATGTACACTGGATACCAGCAAATTTTCTCACACAGCGGCCAATTTCCACATCCTCATGAGAAGTATACAAATTCTGCAAGCAGTAGCTGATGTGTGGTGCCATCCTCCTCAGTGTTTCACGACTAAAAATCATTCCAGGGCCTCCCATACAAAAATTTTCATGCGCTGTCAAGGATAGCTTTCCCAGTTCATCTGCTTTACCTATCCCTGCTTGCCCTATAAAACGTGCCTGAGAGCTGTTGATCCCTCTGAGAAACTCATCCAGTTTGTCTCCCTTGATGAAAACATCGTCATCTGCTCTCATAAACCATTCATACTTGTCGAGAAAATGATCATGCATGTACTTTATCATCATGAATGATTTTTTCTGCGGCGGATAATGGTCATCGACATCAGGCAATGCCACCACAGGTACATCATAGCTGGAGGAGGAACCTTCGCTGGAAAAAAACATAACTTTTCCATTGATATTGCTAGCCCAGGTTCTGTGTGAAGCCAGTCCTCTGTTGTCAATGAACTTTTTGGCGGTCATAATTCCAACAAATATAAAGTCATCTTTGTCTTTGAGACTTGACGGCTCTGTCTCAGACTCTGGGGCATCCATTTCAGGGCTTGGCTCAGGCCCCAAACGAATTTCCTTGCAACACATACCTTTTAATCCACAGTGAGAAATAACACTAACTTTGCACCAGTTGACCAGGAACACTCCCACAAAGAATCCCATTAATCCTACAAAAAATAAATATGCACTGCTTTTGAGACTGTGATGCTTCTTCCAGGCAAGATTATGCCTGAGGACTCCATTCGGTTGACCCTTGTGATGCATCTTCAATCAGAGGCCACTTTTTCCAGCTGAGAAGAACAAATGAAAAGAAAACCCACTACAAGATAAGTAAGGATGCCCTCATCTGGCCTTTGTCATGGCGGTCTAATACACTGAGAGATTAAACAGTCATCAGGATAATCCAGTGAAGCAATGACATGCTGGTCCATGATGCTGTCATATGATCCCTGTCTCTTCACACCGCAATCTGCTCATCTGTTTGAAGAAAGAGAAAAATATTACATCCAATACTGTACATTGTTACTTCACTTACCTTTTTCTATATTCAAAAGAACAGGAGAAATATTTTATTAAAAGGTGGCTCCACAAGAATGGAAAAGTGGGATAACGACACAAGGTGGTTGAGACTTTTCTTTTTTGTTTAAAAACCTTTTTGTCACGTTTTTACTTTGTCAAGACTGTGAAATCAACATTACCTAAAAGACTATCAAAAAAAGAGAACTGACTAACTTCCCCAGATACAAAGACAAACTTTCAGAGCAGATCCGCTAAACTGCTCATTATAGTACAAGTAGGAGGACAAAACTTTGCTTTATAAAAATACTTTTTATCACAGTCAACACAATGGACTTTTCAATCTAGATTACTAATAGGCTCCCAAGTTGTCAAAAAAAAATTACCACAGCATGGGAAGAGAAAAATATAAATAAATCACTTGGACCAAAAAATATTAGATAATGTTATTCTTTAAAAGAAGCCAAATCATAACCCTCCAATATTAACTACTATCATAAACTGCAAACATTTGACTTTTTATCTAAGCCTACCATTTATCTAAAAGCGTACAATGATCCACGGAAACGTTGTCTTAAAAAATTATTGATGGAGTCAGTAAGTATAGATCTTTTATTCATAATATTTATAAGTAAGTAAGTAAGATTACTAATCTTTGTGTAATTTTTTTTGGTCACAAAACTGACTGTATCCTCCGATTTCTGACATTTGCGGAATTTAGAAAACCTTTGATAATTTCATGATTTACTTTCAAAAAGTAAATACAGGACTTTATATCATAAACAGTTGAAGCAGAAAGTAAAAAAAACAACTCATCTTTATTAATTCTCATTAATCAGTTCCAAGATTGAATTCAACCAGTCCTAAACTTCCTAAAGCTTTAATAAATTTATAGAATTATCAAAGACAGGTTTCATTTGGCCAACAACTTCAAACAAGACTGAACTTTTGCACAACATGACACTTAAAATCTTAAAAATACTTGTCATGTAGTGAGATTTTAACACAGCTGTCTGTTGAGTGACACCATCTGCCTTCTGTACTCATCACACTGGCATGATGAGTAAAATCAAAGGCAAAGGGACCCTTGATATTGTATTTAGTCATAAGAATCAACACACACACACACACACACACACACACACACACACACACACACACACACACACACACACACACACACACACACAATGGGTGTGTCACCGAAAACACATTCACATCACATCATACTACTCAGGGACCTTGGTCTTTTGCAACAGAATGAGAATGGTCACTGATAATATAATAACTAAGGCTAAGGCCTAAGGACAAGAATTAGCATTGTTCAGGATAGTCGAAACCAAAGTGCCAAAGTGCTCTTTCGATCAGCTGAGAATGAGTGAAACATCTGAATAGGCCTACCTTCACAGGTTTTACTGCACCTCTGAGTAGATTTATAAGTATAAAAGGCACTTCCAACACAGGTTCTGGGTGAGATTAAATCAAAGTCCTTGGGCCTTGGGTGTGAGAACTTCGGCAATTTATTGAATCAAATTCAATAGGAAAGTAGATATCTAGATTCTTTACGTCAACACACACTTGTTGATTGATGGACTGGTGATGTGGGAGAAGCTCGATCTCACTCCTGATCACATCTACGAGGCAAAACAAGTGACACTTCACTTGATGAACTGGCTTGATTCTTCAACTTTAAAGTAGAGTTTCAACCAGCCTTGACAACACTGACTTTACACTGTTCAGCGAGTCGGCTTCTGCTGAGGCGAACAAACCAGCGGACTGGAGGATGAACAGCAGACCAAACGATTTCCTGTTCACTGTTCACTGTTCGCGAGTTCACTCTCGCGAGTCAACACACACTGCTAGGCTGTGAAGGAAAACTGCTGGAAGCAATGAATGATTTTCTTCTTTCCAGATTTTTCATAACCTACTGGTCTTGGCAACTAGGCCAAGCCTAGGCTAACAGAGAAGTGTAGAATTCTGTGTCGAACACCGATTTTTAATTTGCAAATTAGGCTACTGATGATTACTGGACTGCAAACGGGGGGGGGGGGGTCTCTTAGGTGTGTGTGTGTATGTTTGTGTGTATTTATGTGTGTGTTTGTGTGTGTTTGTGTGTGTTTGTGATGTGACGCTGTGTGTGTGTGTGTGTGAGAGAGAGAGAGAGAGAGAGAGTAGAGAGAGAGAGAGAGAGAGGGAGAGAGAGAGGGAGAGAGAGAGAGAGAGAGGGAGAGAGAGATAGAGAGAGAGAGAGAGAGAGAGAGAGAGAGAGAAAGAGGGGGGCGCACGCTCAGGCGTTCATTATAATGTAGGCCTTTGTGTATGTGTTTTTGTGTGTGTCTGTCTTTCCGCCGGTGATTGCGTATTTTTATTTTGAGTGATGAACCGCATCTCATTCCTGTATGTGGTAGGTCTACGCATTACACCATCATCATCATATCATCATCATCATCATCATCATCATCTCTCTCTCTCTCTCTCTCTCTCTCTCTCTCTCTCTCTCTCTCTCTCTCTCTCTCTCTCTCTCTCTCTCTCTCTCTCTCTCTCTGTCTCCCTCCCTCCCTCCCTCTCTCTCTCTCTCTCTCTCTCTCTCTCTCTCTCTCTCTCTCTCTCTCTCTCTCCCTCTCTCTCTCTCGTGCGTTTGTTTTCTTTCAACACATACGAACACAGATAGTGCCTATACATTTGAATTTGTACATACTTATATTGTAATAAGACCAACGCACGTATCACACCCCCCCCCCCCCTCAATCCCTTAGCCAACACAAAAGCGTACGTGATGTGCACCCACTGATTCAAAGACTTCCTTAGCTAAATATGTATACCCATTCTTTAATAAATGATAAAATGAATTTACCAAGAGTGAAAATATTGGCTGCTACTACCCCTGGAAAAAACATTCAATATTTGAGGAGGAGAGTGTTTCAGCGTTTTGACCTTTTATTATATTGCTGAACACTTTAAAATATGTACATGAAGTCATTGAAGTAAGATGTGGTCTCATGTGTTGTGTCTTTTGTAGGTGGAAAGTATCTTACGAAAAAAACAACAACACAACCCAAAATAAAATATGACTTTCCCAATCTGGACAGCTAGATCTCATGCCAGGTATTTAGCCAGCCCATGAGTCAAAATAGTCATGCATTCTCGTGCTGGTGCAAGATAAAACAAAAATCCCAAGTGTTTTATACAAATTGATTCTCCAATCACTTGATTTCAAAGCTTCAGAAAACGTTAACGTGAAAATGTGTGTGTTTGAAAGTTAAGTTCCTTGAAACTGTTTTATTTTTTTTATTGTTTGAGTCTTTTTCGGGCGATATTTGTCTTGAGATAGCTATTTTTGGTATGGACTATCCAAAAAGTACAGAAACTACACCAACCGTCGTGTTTAGCCTAACACAGCAGATGGGCCAGAAGCGCCTGCAAAAACACCGATAACAGTAGTAGTGTATATGTATGTATGTATGTATATGTGTGTGTGTGTGTGTGTGTGTGTGTGTGTGTGTGTGTGTGTGTGTGTGTATGTGTGTGTGTGTGTGTGTGTGTGTGTGTGTGTGTATGTGTGTGTGTGTGTGTGTGTGTATGCCCCTATTTTCTGTTTGTATGTATGTGTGAGCGAGGCTAAGTCCCATTAACACCGCAAGACAAGTACTGAAGAAAAGAAGGAAGATCCAGCATCAAATTTGTTAAAGCACTGCATTGGCTTTCGTAGTTGATAAAAGAACACTTTATAACGTTTCTACCATCTGTTACAGTCTATAATTCTAAATGTCTTTACAATTAAACCCCATCATATATATCTGAGCTTTTAACACCGTATGTTCCATCTCGTCAGTAACTGTCATCCACAGATGCAAAAAAATTCAAAGCCCCTTGCTCAAGACTCACTTGTTTAATTCTTAGTTGTAGTTAGTAAATGCCGATATTTTTTGTTTTTACTACTGTCCTTACCTTTATATATGATCAATGTATGGCTATGATGGTTTTTCTTTGTGGTTTGAACTTTTTTGTTTGTTTAATGTTTCTGTGAAATATTTTATTCTTTGTGAATGAATTTACTATTTTCAGTGATTGCGTGATAGATGTAAAGTGCTCAGAGCTTAACTCATATATGATAGAGCACTTACATTAATGCAATTATTATTATTCATTATTATTATTATTATTATTATTATTATTATTATTATTATTATTATTATTATTATTATTATTATTGTTGTTGTTATTATATTATTATTATTATTATTATTATTATTATTATTGTAAATATTTGCAGGCGTAACAATTAGTCTTATAACTGTTAGACTAACCGTCAAAGATTTATGAAGAGCCAAGATCGAGGTCTAATGACATTCATGCCACAATATTTGCACCAGTCTTTGTACCGGCGACAATAAAAGTAAAAACAATTCTGTCACACAAAACAGACTGCTAAAATATCAACAGTTATAATTCTTCTTCGCTGCTAGGTTAAATTGCTATCTATCAGTTACAAAGACACATTATATACAGCGTTTTTCTTAAGTCAATTTGTACTATGTCTTTTCCCTCTTCTATTTGCATTTATAATAACGTATAATAGTAATAGCGTACATGAAATTGGATGACAATTCGTTGTTATCAGGGTAGGCCTAGTGGATAGGCTACCCCTTTAAAAACGTGTAACCATAGGCAAAAAGAAGCGAAGAACATAATCTTTTTATTGAAAATAAAGAATAAATTTTAGTTTTGATTCTTTATTTTCTCAGCTATTTCATTTAAAGATATATGTCATATAAATTATTTAACTAAACCCGAAAAATAAAAATAGTTTAATATCGAAAGTAAGACGCTGAACGTAAATTTGCGAGATGTTCAACATGGCAGCCCGATAGCTGTAGGCCAGCATAGCGAGAGCATTACAGTCGTAAATTTACGCTGCATGTATTGGAGGGAAGGATTCGAGTGTCACAATATTGTGACTGGATCAAGCCGGTTAGAGAATGGTAGATGTTTTTGTGGAGATCTTAATGCATTTATGCTTTTGAGGTTTTTGTTGAGATCCAGATCTGGATGTAGAGCCTCTGATTTTACATGTATTGCGATGATACTGACAGTACTGACACTGAACTGAGACTGATACAATGATTTATTTACGCTGCAAACTGTACTTTGGTACTGAAAACACTAGATCTCTATAATTATTATTAAATCTCTAGTTAGTGCACTGCTACTATTTCTGACACTCACTGCTGATCTGTGTTTCTATACAAGTAGTATAGGTTTAGGCATGTTTGCCGATCTTCTGCCTGAGCCCAAAAGTAAGTAAAAGTTGTCAATAGTAGACTAGGAGTAGAGCAGCAAGGCATCTGCTAGACCCGGGGCCTGGAGAAGAGACGTAGGTCAGGTAGGCTACAGTACTATAGACTATTATAGTGGCCTGTAAGCACACGCCTCAGATGACAAGAAAAACCTGCTCTTGAGTTTCAGAGAGGGGTAATCTACATTTGGCCTTGCCTTATTAAAGATTTCAAAGAAATTGTTGAGAACCACCTTGCATTGCATGGCATCTGATCTCTCCTACAAATGATAACATTACAATACTTAAGCTGAATTGCCCTCAGGCCTCAGGTGTGAAGTTGTAACAACCATCATAATTACAGCATAGCATGACCCTCCCACTTTGTCCCCCCTCTGCTCATGGTTGCACATTAGCTTTCATCATTGCCTAAATTCTGTCTCGCGGCACACCATACCATGGTCATGTCCATATATGAGCCATTGCCAAAACGTGGGGAAAAACACACACATCTCACATTAGTGTGCATAAAATGTGATGCATTAGTATTTATTCCTCCAAAACGTATACACACGTCAAATATAGGATGTAGAACCTGCATTAGCAGTTTCAGACCCCTTGTCAGCTTTACAATCTTGAGTTTGTAAATTTTGTGCCAAAAAATGTTCGTTTTTTAGTGATTCCTGGAGTGTCATTTTGAGCACACCAATGCAAACTTCCAAGAATTTCCAAAATTTAGTATTTTTGGGTGTGTTTTTTTAATGTGTGCTTTGATCCTATGTTATTTGTCATTGAGAAAGGTTAACTTGCTCAAGAAATCGATTTATTTGTTTGCAAATAGACGAACAATTCTGATTACTTGTGCGTCTGTCGTGTCGTCACGGACTAGGTGTTTCAGAAAACACCATTATTTTTCAGTAGAATCACCGTAGCTGGTTAAATCTCTTTGCCTATCGTCGTTTATTCAATACTTCAAAAGCCGCGATGCGCGAAAGGAACATCGGGTTCCTAGATCTACGATTTCGGTCGGCTGTTTAACATTCGCCGTTATTGTCGTCAATTTGCGACGTGCCGGAAGTCCGAATTTCGCCCACTTTTGTTTTGAACGGGTCATCAAAAGTGCCTGGATATAATTGTTTTCTTGAGTGACTTCCACTTACTCGCGTCCCCAGAACAACGGAAGCAACGGGGGAAACAGAAAAACGAAAGTAGTCATTGCCTTCAGCGTCCGGTGACGCACAAGATTTTTGCGTTGAATGTGACGTACTGGGCTGTTTTGCGTGTTTTTAGGCTACTCTATTGAATATTTTAGTGAAATTGCGGTGTTTACACTGGATTCCTGGAACAAGAGTGTGATGTGTGAACAAACTTCGAGAGATGAATCATTTCTGTGGTTATAGATTTAGCTTTTGTGCTCAGTGATGACGTTTGGGGTGTCGTCATGCAGCCGTACAAGACTGACTAACGTACAAGAAATTACATTGTCCTAAGAGCAAACATTTTTAAAGTAATGTGTGCTCTCTTTACTCAAACAAATAAAAAAACATGTCCTTGTTTATCTGTCTAACTCAAAAATACACATTTGTTCTTTGTTGGTATGATATACCTTTTTCCAATACATTGTGTCATTGTCATCATTGTTATGTACAAGTAATATTTTTCATAATTGCTAATATCAATAAGTTTTCAACATATATTTCATACATGCAAGGTTCATTTAGAAGCAAAATACGCCTTTTTTGATCTGTGTATCTCTTAGTGCAAATTTGTTCTTTGTAGGCATGATTTTACCTTTTCCCAGTATGTTTTGTCATCACTGTTATGTACGAGTACTGTTTGTCATAGTTAGCCACATAATTGTGATCGTCCACTGTCTTTGATATGACCTGGTATCTGTTTCAAAGCAAAAGAAACCTCTCCTGGTTTTTTTAAAATTCTTAAAGTGCGCTTTTATCTCTGGAGGCAAGACTTTTGTCTTTTCCTGTACATTGTGTCATCATTGTTATGTACAAGTCATGTTTGTCATCACTGTTATGTACAAGTCAACTCCATTGATTTTGTGCTTTTGCCTCATATTATTTTAAAAATTGTTTTACACATGTGTTTTTCTGGTACTGAGGCTTTGATAACTGTATTTGTACAGCCTTTCACTATTGTGATGTGTTGTCAATGATAATGTCCAATGTGTATCCTTTCTTGTACATAACAATGATGACATGTTCTGTGCACTGCGTCATTGTTACAAAGCTTGCCATTCATATTACCATTATGAATGGAGTTCATAGTGTACAAAGTGTTTGTTTACTAAACGAATGGAATTTAAAGTCCATAATTTGCCTTGCTGCTTATCTGTTTTTGTCATCACTGTTACATACAAGAAATACAGTAGTTGCCAAACCAATAGACCCATATCTCCAAAACCGTACATCTCCTTGCTCTGATACTCTAGGAATATGAGCACTAAATGTCAATCTGTGACTGACAGAAAAGAGAGTCAAATTGGTAAGAAAATTTTTTTTGCACCACTGAGTCTCAGGAGAGTCTCACGTTTTGGCAATTGCTCATATGTCTTTTTCACCTTGGCAAAGCCATAGTTTCCAATATAATAATAAAGGAGGACATGTGGCTTTTGCTTTGCTGCTCTGCTTCCATTAGCTCCAAATTAATATGTAAAGAGTCATTTTTATGGCTGATCCGTTTTGGACACTATCACAGTATTCACAGGATTGATCGTACTATTTTTAACAAGATGCAGTGGTGAATTTGGAACATATTGGAGATTTGCAGTAGTGATAAAATTAGATCAGATAAATGCGGTTTTAGTTTTTTACTGTCTGCATGCTTTAAAGTGGATCACACATTTACCCAGAGTGCTATTCAGAGACAACTTTTCTAAGATTTTGGTGAAATGTTTAGTACATATATGTGCACAGTGCTTTCTTCGGAACTTGGCGATTTGGGTAACAAAGTAAGATTCAAGCACCAGATATAGCTGATGTTATATAACTATTGTTATGTGGTATTTCTATCGTCATTCAGTACTCAAAAATTTTAACCAGAAACGTCCATTGGTGGTGCTTTATTTACAACCTCTGTGTTTTTACTCTCTGTTGTGCCTGTGTGACTAGTTGTATAGTAATGAGAGATAGTGACAAGAAGAACTGTTACTGTTGAGCAAAACAATCACGGCAAGCTCCTACAAGATGATCAATTGTAGGCGCACAGGGCTCCACGCTGGCCATCACTTTCTTTATGATGCATGATGAGCAGCCTCACCAAATATCCTGTTTTTGTTATTATAGTGCAAGCTTTCTAGGTTATGGCGAAAATTTTCTTTGTCAAGCTTTACCTGTCAATGTGTTACACATTCTAAGCATGCATTTGAGAAAGTGACTGCGTTTTTATGCATAAATTATAGTATTATAGTATAAGCATCCATTATATCAGCAAGCATGCATTTGAGCAGAGCATGCCTTTGTTTGGCATACATTTAAATGGAGACGGCCGTATGATTATGGTCCAGGGTTTGATTAAACTTTGCCTAAATGGTAACTTTTAGTTAGGAATAATGGAGAGAGGAGGGAAGGGGCAGGGGGGAGGGGGGGGGTGTAAAAAAGTGGAGATTAAAGCAGATGACATCAAAGGAGGTGAAAGGAGTAAATTTACGGAAAGAAAATTCTTTCATCGCTTTGGTTGAGAGGCAAACATTGTACCTCGAGACTATGAGAGCCAACTGACAGCGTTTAAGTTTGTTCACTTCGTGTTTTCCGTTTGAGTAAATGGCCAGTTCGGTCTTCGTAGGAATTCAAAGGAAAATTTAGTCAGTCGTAACAAATTGATAGTCTTATATTGAGTTATTAAAATGTTACAGTCAGTCAATTGTCAATTTGAAAGCTTTTGTTCCAGGTGTGAATAGAATGACAGCATGTAGTGTGGAGTTTTTTCCCAACAACAGCATTGACTTGAGATGTACAATATAATTATTACTGAAGCACTTATTATTTTCTTTTACAGTAAACTGATGATCCTGACTCCTTGTACAAGTACAAAGAGGACTGGTTGTAAGCGTGGATGATTCTTAACGTTTTTATCATCTGGAACCAAAACTGTAATCTCAGAAGCAATTTCTGAAAATGGCATCAGCACTAAATGAAGATAGTGTTGAAAAAAAGTTGAAAACTGTTAACAACACACAAGACAGCATTCAAAGTTTGTCATTGTGGATCATCCATCACAAATCTCATCATGGAAAGATTGTTGAGCTATGGATGAAAGTTTTGAAGAAAACTGGTGAGTTTTTTTTTTACTCTTTCAATTTATTGCATTTGTTATAATATATTCTATAATAATCTTGTTTACTAAACTTTAAAATCTTAAGATTTCTAAAAGCATTATGTGTTAAATGACCCAATGGTTCATAATATTAGAAAAGGATCCGTAAAGAAAAATCTTAATTCCAGATGTGTGTGGCAGTAAGGATTGTGAAATACAAATGAGTTTCTTGCATTCCCATATAAGGATGAAATACAAGCCTATCAATGATTGTTGTGAATTATTTTTAATTAATTGCAGCTAGCTGGTAGTTTTAAGCCCAACCCTTAGAGACCTCCCCGCAAACACTGGATAAATTCTAAACAAATGGATATACAGTCAAACCTGTGTAAGACGGCCACCCATTGTCAAGGAGAAAAGTGTCCGTAAGACGGGTGGCCGACTTAGGCAGGACTGATCAAGCAAGATGAAGAAAACAAACCATTCCCATCTGAGGTCCCTATCGAAAGTGGCCGCATTGTTGTTGATGTTGTTGGTTTGTATTTTGTTTGTAATTTAAAAAAAAAAAAATTTCTGATTTTGCGCAATGGTGATAATAAAACGAAATGTTTCTGACGACAAAGACCGAGTGCCATGTTAAAACAAACACATGGGTTGCCACCACTCGGAGAACGAGCGACGCTTCTTTCGCAAGTTCATGTTGACGTTCTTTGTTACTTTGTTACAGACTGGGTAAACAGTGACCACTCATCTCACTTGCGATTTGTGTATGAGTTCTGGGCGGGGCTTTGGGTTATGAGGGATCACACGGTTACCTTGCCAGCAGCTGAAAATCAGTAACTATTGGTCAACAGTGGGAGGGGCCTACGCAACATGATCGATTGGAGGGACTACCCAACAACAACGACAAGTGATTGAATTATGACGGCTCGCCCACAACGCCAGGGGCCAATGCACAATTTATGACAAAACGTAATGGAGTCACTAAGGTGGCCGTCTAAGACAGGTGTTATTGCTTAGCGTGATAGGGGTTGTGTGTTAAAATATGGTGGCCGCGACCGCGTTGGACAGGTGCCTGTTTTACACAGTTAAATAATATAGAAAAAACGCAAGGGGGGAAATGGAAAGTGGCCGTTTGTACAGGTGACCGTCTTTTATAGAGGTGGCCGTCAGGGCAGGTTTGACTGTACTAAAGCTAAAAAGACTGGTCAGCATAACTAAGAGAAACTCTGAAATGAAGCACTGTTGTCTAGTAACAAAGAGGTTATTAAAAAAAACAATTTTTTTAGTTGCATTATGATTATGAGTAAGTATGGTCTGCTTCTTGTTTCCACTGTGTCTTGCAAAATTCCCTAAATTTCTTATTTTTAGTAATTTATATTATTGCTTCGAGAAGTGGGACTGTTGTAGTCTAACTCGCCATTATCTTTATAAAAAAGTCAACAATTGGCCTACATTTGACTTGTAAGTCTTAGATGGGTACGAAGAATAAAAAACAGAAAATTAATATTATCATGTCTGACTAATTTTTTGATTGGTCTTTGGCACTTTATTTGTCAGTTTACATGACTGATTTGTTGTTTTTTTTAAATTCTAATCCTGGATTAGTAAATTTTTTGCCTTTTTTTTTTTTACAGGATATGTTATCGTTATGCAGCCATTTTTCTTGCTGTGTCAAGAGAAAATGACTATGAAATTGGTGCACAAATGTGTGTATTTGAAGAATAACCTCTATTAACACTTTCCGTGTTGCAGGTTCCATTACCTTTTTTTATTTAGACCATCTTAAAGACATTGCTGATGCAGGTTACACTTCATTTTACTGGTTAGGTGTCCCATTTTTCACATAAATTGCATATGTGTATTACGACGCTGTAGAATGAGGCGCTCATCTATTTTTATGAGGAGTTATTGGTATCATCGGAAAGCTTATTTATTTGCCTTGCTTCTAATGGTGGAATAAATATCCTTTTATCTTGGATAGAACTCAAGATATTTGTGATTAAAGGAAGTGAGGTCACCTGGTTTCAGTGGCGAAATTAGCGAGAAAATGGCCGCCAAAGTTTGGTAACTCCAATAGCTAAAGAGTCTTTGAAAACTGAAAAATGACATATTCTGTGCCTTTAATAAATGTTTTTTTAAAGTAAATTTCACATGGAAATGTGTTTTTGTATGGACTTAACAGAGGTTGAGCCAAGGGGGAAAAAAAGAAAAAAATTGCCCATCAGCCAAAAAAAAGGCAGATTTCTTTGGTTTCATCTTTTTGACGTTTGCCTGATTTCACCATGATGCCTCACATATGATCTGAGAGAAAGTTAAATGCTTTTATTTGGCCAGCCTTTTTGTTGGACTGCTTCAAGTGAAAAGCTATTTTAAAGTATTGATTTGATGCACACAGGGGAGATGTTATTTACTTCCATTTGGTCGTTGAAATTGCTGATTTTTACATCATTGTATAGTATTTGAGACAAATTAATTATCGTCCGATTTTTCAAATGTTCTCTTTCAGTTCATCCTTCGCACCGTCTGACGCTGTTTTATCTGTGCAATGATGTTGTGCAGACCTGCAAGAAAAAGAAGGCATTTATCTATAATTCAACATTCAAAGAGCACCTGAGGGAAGCTGCTGCTCTTGTCAGGTATTTAGTTTTTATACTTAGTCAAATCACTGTTTCACTGGGTGGGGGTTGGGGAGTGTTTAAGAGTGGAATCGTTCCTCTCTTTTTTTCTCTCATCGGACATTGTATTCATCACACATTAAAAATGGTCAACATTAAGTTATAAACATGCTGAATATCAGATTTTCTTTTTTCCCCTTCTCTTGTAAGGTGCTAGTTTAACAGTTTATAGTTTTCCATTCCCCTGAAAAGTGGTATATTTTTTTCCCTGGGAAAGCTTTCAAAGTCTTGGTTAAAGTATGCAAACGGTGACCTGTTTTGTCTTATGAAGTAAGAGGAATGGAGAGATGGTTTGTGGCTTTTTTACATTCCTTCTTTATTAAAGAAATCAGTCGTGATTGTTAAGGTAAAATGCCTTTTTTGTGTAGAGAAAGAAGTTGGTGAACACTTTAGACAAAAACTTAGGAATGGGTTTTTTTGCTGATTGGAGTCTCTTGTTTCTTTGTTTTGTGAAGACTCAACGCAAACTGTGTGGGTACAGTACTTGAGAAAAAGTCAGCTAAGATTGTTTAGAGCAAATATTGCCCGTAATGACCAGTTTTGGTGTTAGATTAAATATTTTGCTTTTTGTATCAGCGGAGTTATATAAGCATTTCTTTGTGTCATAGGCTAGAAGGCAAGTCAAGGTTTGATCTATCTTTTGTTTCTAAATGTGTTGGTGTTGCTAGATTAGTAGCTGTCAAAGTATTTTGATTTGCTTAAGTATAAACAATGATAATGTTAAGCTAGATACATACTCAGTATTCTGATTGTAACTTAATGGTATTCAGATGCATGCTCTAAGGTCATAGGAATACTTATAACAAGATGGTTAAGATGGTCAAGTTCTGAGGATTGCAATGTGTAGAAACGTTGCATCACTTTTAACTCATTCGCTACGCCGAGCCGTGGGGGACGGCGTGGCTAAAGTGCCGTCAGTACGCTAAGCCGCCCCCGGCGGCTCGAGAACCGATCTTCAATTTTAGCTTAGATTCTATTCCAATCCTCATATCCATGTTAAAATAAAGGTCATAATATAATGTTGACTTCCGGGTCAAGCATTTCCACTGAAAATAAAAAATTTAGATGCAGTTTTGAAACGCAATTTCGTAGTTTATTCGACTTTGTTTTATCACGATGCCAAAATTATAGCCCGGACACCAGTCTTACTAATATTACACTACAAAATCTATCATTATTTTGCCCACTAAAGAAATGTAGAACTCTTTTTTATAATATTAATACGATTGGACTCATATTGCCAATGCACTATTATTGAGAAATCAATCTTTTTGAGTCTAGATCTAAATTGTCAAAATATTTTTTCTCCCCAAAATAACTACTTTTTGATGAAATTACACAAAAAGTGCCACTCAAGACATGTATAGGTTTATTCCAAATGCAATTCTGAATAATTCCATATAAGATACAAGTGGGGGTTTTTTCTGTTTGTGATCATTTTTCAAGATTATAAAAAATGTTGGGTTTTTTTCAGTATCAGATGTTATGTTCAAAATGTACAAATATTATGGAATGTAGGTAAATAACTGCAAACTTTTCAATATTTTCCAGTTCTATATTCTTTTATGGTTATTTTGATGTATCATTTGACTAGGTGCAAACAAATTTTTTGAGTTTCACAAAAGATTAATTTTTTATTTTCAAATTGTATCTGCATCCAATCAAAATTGTGTTGCATAATCGTGTCTTAAAAGAACCACAAAGTTGAAAAATACGTAAATAAACATTACAGATGTATTCTACAAACCATACTGAAAATATTGGTATATAATACGTTGATATTTATTTGAATTTGTGGCCCCAAAGACCTTGGGGGCTCTCGTGGCCTAGAGGTTAAGGTGTTGGCCTCTCATTCAAAGGTCCCGGGTTCGAATCCGGGTTCGAATCCGGGTAGCGACCGAAAAATTTTCTTCTCTAAAATTGTCTCCTTTCACCTCCTTTCCTGCTCTCTAGCAATGTCCCGTTGTCTGCTTTCAATTCCACTTTCTGCCCCCACCCCCTCACCTCCTTTGCCCCCTCCTCTGGGCTCCTGACTCTTTCTGCAGCCTTTCTACTGCTACTCCTTGGCTTCTCCTTACTGCTGTCTTTCTGCCACACCCCTGATCTTCTGGTAGGAAAGATCTACACCTAGCCTTCTCGGACAAGGGCAAAAAATCTCGGAGGGCCCGTGTGCAAGTTGCGCACGTTAAAGATCCCTTGGTGGTCTAAAATCGATAAGAGTAGGCTTCGGCCGCCACATGGGCAAAATTCAAAATTTCCTACCAACTGAAAATACTAGGAGTGTCCCGCGCGCTCATATGACCTATACAGTTGCGAGCGCCGTAAAACACTTTACAAAAAACCAAAGACCTTTTAACTGTCCACTAGTCATCATCTCATTCGCCCTCCCGAAAAAAATTTGTCCACAAGCCGAAAATAATACGTAGCGAATGAGTTAAATTTGAATGTCGTTTTTTAATTAACTTCATAACAGGTCGTTTTGTTTTTTTAACCCGTAGGCCTGTCGTGTACAATGCAACTAACTGAAGGAAGTTTTAAAATAGCTCGTAAAAATTGTGCTTTCCAATGAAAAATTGTAATATGAAGTGGATATTCATTTTATTTTGTGGATGGTTTATGATGTTTTGGAGAGAATGTGCATCATTTGCGTTTATCTTTTGTTGCAGGGATGTCTCAGTGAAAGGCAAAGTGGAAAGAATATTCAACATTTGGGAAGAAAGAGGAGTGTATGATGGAACTTTCATCAAACAGTTGCAGGCTATTCTAAGTAAGTCTCAGTATCTTTGGGTCCTATCTGCTTTTTCAGATTTCTTTGTATCTTTGTGTAGAGTGTTTACGCCTATGTATGCTGTGAACCCATTTTATTTCTTTCATTAGGGATGTAAACTGTGAGTGATGGAGGTTGTGTACAGGAGGAAGGTACACAGTTGTAGGAACTTGTCACCCTCAGGGGCCATTATGCTTTAACTCTTTTCATCCGGGCCACGAGTATACTCGTAACGAGAACCAGTCCGGGCTACGAGTATTCTCGGAACAACGATACGGTCTCGTCAAAGAAGCTAGTTCTGCTTGTAATTACCAAAATACGCAAATACGGCGATGCTAGCTCTGTGTGAATATTTTAATTTTTCAATGAACAGTGGTTTCTTTGTTTTTGATGGGTGTAGAAGCTTGAAAGATGTCTCGAAAACGCACATTCACGACCGACGAAGTACTTTTTAAAGTTGCGCTGGGTTGTGAGGGGGAATGATACTAATTTGATGATAGTGACTCTGAAATAAGTGCCGTAAATTCCGTTGTGGATGATAAGAAACATGACTTAGACTCATCTAATAGCGATTCAGATCATGGTGAAGGGGTCAGTACTGGAATTCGTGTTCGATGGGTAGAGCTAGATCTAGATCTATAAAATCCAGTGGGACGTCGTGGGCGCGGCAATCAGGGTCAAGTTCGAGGGTGGAATACACCTCAAAATCTACATTGTGCTATTGGTGTATTTCCTAACCACATACATTTACAAAAACTACATTCAATTTCTAACATAACTGCCAAATTTCCTTTAAAACCTTAGAGTATAAGTAAGAAATATAGCACTTTGAACTATACGCACTGACTTCCGACTCATATGGCGCGGCAGCCCCAGGACGGGTACAGAGTCCGTGGGGGTACGGCTAGGATAAAAAGAGTTAAGAGAGCTGCATGGATGGAGATGAGATTTTCCTGAAGCTCTGATAAGCAGTTTGAATTTGTTACATTCAGTCTATGACCTGTGGCTTACCCACCATAGATTTATGTTGTCTGCCAACGTCACTGTACATTTGTACACTCTGAGAATTGTACATGTTGTTATTTCTGTGGGTGTTTCTTTTTTGTTTTGTTTTTTGTTGGGTGGTTTTTTGTATTTTGAGAGGAGAGGATATTCTAAAAAATTTGAAATCAAAGGGTTCCTTGTTCATCATTTTATTTTATTTCTGATTGTATTTCGTGTTAATGTTTTCAACATAGCCATTGATGGAGCAGAATGTTTTTGGCTGTGATTGTGGCTTTGTAAGATTTGTTTGATGTTGCTTTTTTCGGGGGGGGGGGGGGGGGGTTCTATTTCTATATGTACAGGGGCAGAGTTTGCCTTCATGTTTGACTTTATGCCATGTTTTTTATCGGTCACATGAGTATTTGCTGTTCCCCTTGTGTCCCTCAGATGGAGGAACTGCCACGTCTAAAGCACATAAGAAGAAAGACAGAAAAGCAGCTAGGCATGGCAAACATGCCTTGACATTGCCTAAGATTAAAGAAGGTATTGGTGTGACTGAGACCCATGTATCAGCTGGGTACCTCTGTGGCCCATGTGTGCTGCTTGAATGCATGGGCGATAGAGTAGCTCAAGTTCATTTATTTGTCTTTTGTAATTCAGATCTCAAGTCAAAGGGTGCAAACTCAGATGACCGCTTGTCCAGGAAAGTAAAATATATAATCCTGATCGGAGTATTGAATGGAAAAGATTTACTTCCTTTTAGAAGTTTTGTTCCCCTTTGATTTTGCCATCTGTAATGGAGGAAACATACTGAAAGTGTGAAGTAGTGAGTATTCTTTGCTTATTATTTCAGATGGTCGAGCTGTGAAGGACTCTAAAAAAGTCCATGTGTCTGTAGATGAGAAGCCTGATAATGGGCCTGTCAGCCCTCCAGGAACCCCATATGTTGACCAGACTGCCAAAGAGCCTCCTGCAGAAGCTCAGGCTAACGACAGTATGACAGAACGAGACGCAGAGGAGAGTGCACGCATTCTCGCAGAGTTTAAGGTGAGTTGCTTTGATTTTATGTGGTTTTCTTTTTGTGTTGGATTGCCTTGTTTTTTGCAACCCCATCAACATTTGTGTCAGATCAGAAATACATTTCTCTTGTTGTAGTTTGCCATTTCACGTTACAGGGAAAAATAGAGGTTAAGAAATCACTATCTGGCAAACTGCAATCAAAAAGCCATGTAGTCTTGTAGCTTCAAGGGTTTCATAGCACATATTTCAGCACTTCAATCTCTTTGTAGTGATCACTTAACCTCAAAATGTGATGGCTTTTCTGAACTGCAGTCATCTTGTGTAGGTACAAGGTGTCTTTTAAATATGATTTTAAATAATTATGTGCAGTGTATACGCTTATTCAGACACCTCCCACTCATCCCGATTTGATCGGGATATCCCGATTTTTTAAATATTTGGACTTTTTTATCAACAGGAATTTGGAACACTATGTTCTAAAACATCAATGGAGTATCTAGTAGTTGACTCGCACACTTTGAAAAATCCCAACTAAATTTGATGTAATATATATCGATTTGGAATACCGACTTAGTTACTCTCAAGATCTACATTCGTTTTTGTTACCCGGAATTCTCTAGTTTATGACCTGATGACTGTAACAATTATGACATAGGTCTACAAATAATCAATATTATTTGTTGTTCTGCTGTTGCTTTAAAAGCAAGCTTCGCCAGAGTTCTGGTTAGTCGGGCCCGTCATCAGACCTGTCCGTAAAACTTTTTAACCTGCGTTTGCATCTCATGACATGACCTTGTGTGAGTAGAGCATATGTCGGGGACTGTCAATTGTCGGGGTCAACAAAGTTCATTCTTGCTGATCAAATTGGTCGAAGTGTCTTTTGGGACTTACCAGTGTGGGACGAGGGGGAGATAGACTCTTGGGCTTGAAGTGCTTGATGTGGTAGGCCTACATTACTTATTCAGGATAAAGGAACTAGGAAAGGAAAAAAATAAACAACTTTGGAACCAAATTTTAAATTTGATTGGAACTGAGGTCTGTGCAGGATGGCGCGATTGGGGATGCCTTGAGTGTACACATGATGGAAGTCAAACCTTGTTCCTGTATGAAAACGCGTGCCTATTGTATGGGTGATTCTAGTTACGTGTAAGCTGTTTTCAAGACTTGCAAGAGTTTCAGCATCTCTGTAACATGCGTTCCCCCAGTCTAGCCAACTCTTGACTGGAGTACATGCTCTCTTTCAGTTAAATTCCTCTACTTTGAAGCCCAAATATTAATTTGTTCCGGCAAAAGTTTTGTCTTGCATGCTTGCCTCACAAAAAGTGAACCGGGAACCCACCCCACCCCACCCCAAAAGGCCTTCATGACTGATTTGCCATTGATCCCTATTTTTTTCACCAGATCCTGATTTTTAGATTTCATAGAGTGGCAGGTCTGGCTTATCAGAGTGTATGCATCTGCAATGCAAATGAGACATTTCCTAATTGTATACTCATGCAAAAAACAACAACAACCCAAAACTAAACAAGGGTAGGCCCATATGATGGGGAGCAAGCACCAACAAAAAGATGTGTTTTGTTATTATTATTTTAAATATTTTTATGTTATCTACTCTGACACCTGTAGGTGGGTGCTCTGGTGTGGTCTGCTCCTTCTTTCCTATCAAACATCATCTATCATCCTGATCTCTCCTCTTTTGTGTTTATTACTCTCTTGTAATACCTTGAATCTTCGGCACTTATATGACCTTATTGTGTTGCAAGTGCTATAAAACTCTTACTAAACAAAACTAAAGACTTTAAGTAGTAATAGATTCAAAGGAGATTGATTAACTTAATATTGGTGGCTTTAGTTGTGTGTGCCTTTAAAGTGTTTTATTATGAGTTTTTGTTTAATATATAGTGTTGTTAGTTACCTTTTGTTTTGCTACTCTTGGAAGGACCAGGTTGCTATATGATCAGATAGGTTTAGTTGAATGTGGGAAGTGTTTTGTGAACCTTTCTTACTCTATTTCTATATTCTCATATTCACAAAGAGAAGCCCAGAACTAGAAATGTGATTTTGGGGGGATTTATTTTAATGATATAATGAACAGATATATGATTTCATTTGAAAGATTATATTCAGCCTGAGGGGAATTTCTTTTAATAATTTTTTTTTTACTCCTCAGCCTCACGAGATGATAGACCAAATAACAGCTTTCCAGCGCCAGAAGTCTGAGATACAGATGAAAGTTAGTCAGCTGTCTCACCTGAGACTGGATGCATCAAGTATTGAAGCGATCAAACACCTGAAAGGTAAGGGGATCTGTCTGGCATTTTTCCATTTTTGTTTCCCTTGAACTATCTACTGGGGAAATCATGAGTTCTATAATCTCCTCCCTGTGTCACAATATCGTGACCTCAGTGCACTGGGATCGCGATCTGAGGTTGAAAGTCAGTCTCTGGGTGCTCTATGAGCTTATGGCTTTGGTTCAAATCCAAAGTTGAGTTTTTTTTAATGCTTTATTGAGTTTTCAAGGCTCTCATCCCTTTTGGCTGGGTCCTCACAGAGATGGACTTTAAATTTAGAGGTCACTCCCTCTCAAGTCACCACATAGTGTTAATGGGGGCGTTAAACCCACTCACTCTTTTTTCTAAATACCGTTTGACAACGCTGTTAGCATTTTTGTAGCTTTCATTACTTTCAATAGCATGTAGCATGTAATGTTTTTAATGAAAAATTGAAACGGTTGAGTACTGTATTTTAATCCGTGTCTGTGGCAAGCATGTCTTTCTTGTCTTTTTTTTTCTCCATTTTTCATTGTGTTTTGTCATTGATGCTCCAACTAGAGAGATAGATGCTATACACTCATTAACTTTGCTATTTAAAGCTATTATTAGTAGACACATTTTTGGGGGGTCTTCCCTTCTTTTTTCCTTCTTTTCTCCTGGGCATGTCTTCTATGTAAAATTCTTGTATGTTTGTGTTCACTCCTGTGGAAAAATGACAAAGTGCATTAATTCTTCGATAGTATTCTCTGTGGATATAGGCTATGCTGAGCTATTAAGTACAATTTTATAGCTTTTGTAATGAACCCTTTGATTTCAGGAGTGTTATTTCACTTTTGTACGGAAGCAATTTTATCATCTAACCTTTCAGCACCACAAACTATCCTATAACTTATAACGCTTCCCCTTTTTAACGAATTAGCAAAAAATAACACCACACTGAGTGGAAATGAATGCTCCATCCAATCAATATACGGTCTGATCATAGATAAAATGGATTTGCTGGAGTTCCATAGACTTTTGTTATGACTATAAACGAGTGAGCCATGTCAAGGGCAAGCTAAACTGACTCAGGTATAAAACAAAGGGTTAATTATAGCATCTTTTGAGTCCCTTACTACAGCATGTGTGCATTTTCAGATCAAAAGAGAGAAGATCTGTTGGAATTTAACTGTATTTGCTCAGCATTCTTGACTTCTCTAAAACTTGCAGTGCTTTTTAAATTAATTTCCTTTTTCACAGACAGAGCACATGGAAATGATTTCTCCAGTCATTTTGAGGACTCTTGCATGAAGCTGGAGGATCTAGTGAAAAGGCAAGCCCAGCATCTTGAGGATCAGCGAGCATTGTTGGACACTTTGCAGACAAGCGAGACATTTTACGAGGAGCAGTACAGGGAAGCCAAAATTGTGGCCAATGTGAGTAAAAGCTTGTGATATAGGATGTCTGTTGTATCCTTTGAATTATAATTATCAGTACAGCTTGAAGTGTTTAAAGTTATGTGTCACGTTCATATGTATACCTGGTTACAAAAATACTGTTACTTATTAAAGGATTGTGGGTATTTGTATAATTGCAGCACCAAATATTTGTGCTTTAAAATTTCAATTAGGGCACAGCATATTCTCTGTTTTTCAGTTTTGTCTTCTTGTTCTGTTATGAGACAAAATTGTCGTTTGGCAATTTGAGTGCTATATGAACCTATTATGATTTGCTGATAAAACTGAAATTAATTATATATTTTTTCTTCTTTTCGTTCAGAAAAATATCTCAAAAGATGCAAAACACTGAATTTCTATTTGTGTCCTCAGGCGTACAAGAACTTTGGTGCCAGAATAAACAATATGAAAAAAAGGCTGGACGAGCTGAAGAAAAGCATGCCAGAACCAGACAGTCCCATCCCATCTCCAGACATCAACGCCCCATCCCCGGGCAACACTCCACCTCATGTTGGAACTTCCAGCTATGGTTATAATCCTGCCAGGCCCTCAATGGACTATCCTCTGGATGGTAGGACTTGTTTTATTTTTCTCTTATCAATTCCCATGTCTTTGAAAGAAATAAGATTGGGTTTCTATACATTGTGAAAAGGTTCATTGCCTGGTTACTGTGGTCTCAAGTTCATGTTGGTGCTTTTTTTGTTTGTATTGTTTGGTGGAAAGATGGTACTGAGACAGCATCATCTTTAGACAGGCAAAGGCAAAACTACTGTCTTTTATCTCTGGACAAAAGTTTTATTGCTGTAAGTGTCTTAAAAAGATGAAATTTTGACTTGAGCATACTTGTTTATTGGTAATAATTATGTCAGTTTTTCAGTCATCTGCTGCTGTCATTTAAATTTGTTTATACTCACACACAGGGACTTGCACTTGTTTTTATTTGTAAAGTAGATAATGATGTTGTGAATTTGTTGTTCCCAGCTTGGAATTACAATGGTGCTGATGGGGTCACTGGTGTGGGTCACTCTTTAAATGATGACAACACATTTCAAGGTATGAAAATTGTAGCTAATGTTTGTGTTTTGCCCATGTCTTGATTTTTTGATCTGTTGCTTCTACACTTTACCTTTTTTGGTGACTCCTGTTGTATAACTTGAATTTAGAGCTGGAGGCAAAGTACAAAATAATTCTTGTGAAAGTTCCTTTCCTCAAAAAGCACAAATACCTTATCTTTACCCTATATTTAAAACTTTTGTCCCATGCATGGTGCGTTTCAGTCAGTTAGTAGCCATTTTGGAAAGAACCATTCTTTTGACAAGTGTTGATGATGTATGTTGTACGTTTGTTTTGTTAATAAACTTCAAACGAATAAGAGAATTTTATCATATCTGTGGGTAAATTTTTGCTACCTTTTTGTTTGCAGAATCACCGCCTCTTGAAGCACCATCACCTGAGGGGTCTCCTCCAGACCTGAACTTGGGAGGTTCAGAAACAAGTGAGTTGCTCTCTTGCTACATATTGATTATAATAAGGTATATGAAAACCTTTAGGGCTTTTGTTGAGCCATGCAATTTCTTGGAATGTGTTTGGATTCAAACAACTAGTCAGTTTGGTTCCATTAATTGATTCCCCATGGGACAGATTCTTCTGAATTGTTTTCCATGATGATAGGCCTACTGTTCTCTGTGTATCTGAAGGAGCTTTTTAAGAGCATCTTAGTTTGCTTTGTTGAGACTACATCTTTTCTCCTCTGTGACTTGTTTTAGCCCGTTTCAAACTGAGCTGCCAAGCTTTCGGCTTATTTGTTTTCATTGAGCCCACGGGCTGTGTTGCCTTTGGTGGATACAGTTGTGCTTTGGTCGTGGAAAGTGTGTCTTTATGTATACATGTTTGTGTGTTCGTGTTTATGTGACTGTGTTGGTATGATGCTGTGTATCTATTTTCTGTGTGATAGCAGCTCATGCAAGCTCTGTGTATATTTCAACCATTGGAAGATCAGTAAAGTACATTATATCTTTTCTTTTGCTCTGCAGTATT
This sequence comes from Aplysia californica, assembly GCF_000002075.1. Classification (NCBI taxonomy): domain Eukaryota; kingdom Metazoa; phylum Mollusca; class Gastropoda; order Aplysiida; family Aplysiidae; genus Aplysia; species Aplysia californica. Next base: position 936,826 of record NW_004797455.1, read on the forward strand.
ATGGCACATTTTTTCACAATGGAAAATGTGGTCAGCTTTCAATATTGCTCAAACAGGCAGAGATTTCTGTTTACTAGCGTTCAGTTTTGTGTCATAGTGTGAAGCCTTATCACAGTATTGATATTTTCTAATCAAAATTACACAACAATACCTTTGATTTTAGAAGATGGTCAAATTTATGCTGTCTGTGGGATTATGCGAACCTCAGCTATACTACATTATCATCTATACTAGGAGAGAGAATAACCCTCTCTACCCTCAGAGTGTAGCTCTGAAGTCTAGGGTTATGAAAGGAAAGTCAAGAGGGATGGAAGCAATATCCTGAAAATATTTTATAAATATTTGGTAATTGTAGAAGATTGGAGAATATTCTTATGAGTTAAAATTAAAACTATTCTTCTTGGATTAGAAAGAACTTTTCAAGTTTTTTTAGTCAGCTTCCTTGATATTTATTCCACATTTTCCACAGCGAGTGCCAGCTTTGAATCCCGTTTGGCAAGTTTCTTTGACCGGAACAACCAGTCAGAATCGTCCAACCCACCAGTGTACACGCCTCGCCTGGCGTCCTCCAACAGTAAGTCCTTCAAGCTGGATGATGAAGGGGGAACAACTCCCCTAGATGATGAGACCCCCACCACTCCCGTACAGGATGAGCACGCTGCGTCTCCACCCAAGAGAAATACTCCTCCCAAGAAAGAGAACCCCATTGATTTCTTGTCTCGGCTGATTTCTCAAACACAGAAAAACCCAACGACAAAGAGTGGGACTCCAAGTTTCTTGGATAGTTTGACATTATTGTCCAATGTTGGCAAATCTGCGACGACCCTGGACCGGGATTCCTCCAGGGACGTTGACACGGGCTCGCAATCCTGGGCGTCCTGGAAGTCGAAATCAAACGAAGTGAACACCTCGCCCTCTCACCCGTCATCTCCCTTGGGCTACTCTCCAGCACAGCCGACATCACCCACCCAGTTCCCCCCGAGGACCCCAACAATGGTCCCTCCTCCCATACCAATGCCGGTTCCTCCCCCCATAGGCATGAGCATGAGCCTCACCATGCCTCCACCGCCTCCTCCCCCTTTCACGCTCACTGCTGGACTTGCTACTCCAGATTTCTCAAACCCGCCCCCTGGCTTTCAGCAGACATCTCCGGGACAGAAAGAAAACTGGCCCGAGTCAGGTGTGAGTCCAGGTTCAGATCTGCTGGGGGGTGGACGGTCAGCACACAACTCTGTCCTAAAGGAGCTGGTTCCTGCAGACAGCTTTGAGTCAAAGTCGGGTTCTAAGTCACCGTCAGTTCCCAAGCCGTCCACATCCGTTATGGATCCAGATGCCATGGATATTGTCAGTGACGAGGATGAAGATAGGGAGGTGGGACCTGTGGGAGGGGAACTTGGTGGGGAGGCAAAAGCAGAATTTGCTCAGAAACTAAAGCAGAAGACGTCAGCTCAGAGCTCGCTCAAGTCTCATGTGTTTGTGCCCAACCCTGAGCGACCCAACTTAATGACCCTAACCGTGCAGGATGATCTGGACGAGGAGGACATGATAGACGAAGATACTGTCATGGAAGATGCGCCGTCATGGTCCTCGAGGTCTCGAAAATCCTCTCACAAGTCAAGGTCACGGTCGAGGTCACGAGAAAAGGAAAGATCACATCGGCATAAGAAGAAGAAAAAGCACAAGCGCAGCAACTACAGTGATGATGAAGATTCCAGAATTTCCGACTCTGGAAATGACAGTAAGAATGTTGGGAGTGTTGTCAAGAGGGTGGATTCTCGCTCAGGCAGCAGAGGTCGGGATAAAGGCGACAAGTTTGACGATAAATATAGGGATGACCGCTATGACGATAGAAAGCATGACCAGCTTGAAGACAGAGACTATGGAAGCAGGAAACCTATGAACAGAAACGAACGTGGATCAAAAGAGTTCAGAGATCCAGTGGAGGCTTACACCCAAGCCTATCGCGACGCTATGTTCCAACAATTCAACCAGGGTCGTTTTGGGTCGTACGCTAGCGGGCCACAGCACATGGAGCCTCCGCGCAGGCCTAGTTTCAGGAAATATTGACCTTCCTTGTCACTTTGTTCCTCATTATGCTAAGCGACACCAATTATTGACTACGGTGAGCTTTCTTGTGTGAAATGATAGTCACATTCTTTCAGATTTTCATACTTGAGCACTGGAAAAATGTTGAGTCAGTTCATGAAAAGTGCTCAGGGACGTATCACCAACTGTAGCTAGTACTGTTGAGAGTCATGGTTCAGCGATTGTTTGATATTTATATCATCGTGATCAGTAGAACAAAGTGTATCACATGGTATTATTGGCTAGTACGTAGTGTCAATAATGCAAGCATCGGAGTTTGACAGAATCACAAGAAGTTTGGTGAAAAAAAAATTGTATATTGACAGTTTTTCCTTTTTCAAAAAGCATACATTTTGGACATATGAAATAATCATTTCCAGGGGGGATAATATCCCCGGAAATGACGGCCTGTGGTGAACCTGTTCTCACGGTGTTTCCTGTCTATGAGCACACAACTTCATAGCAATGTTTCTTGCCTGTGACAGGAATTGCATTGTTGGAACCTACCTGGACACATATGTAGTATTGCTGCTGCATGTGTGTCAAGATCCTACTTCAGTCATCAAAAGAAGCCCTTGTAAGAGCTGTTAAAGGGATTATTCTGAGATTGTTAATGTTTGGGTTGGTGTTTGGTCATTTTTCATTTTGGTCCCTGGAAAACTTGCACATACACTCTTGCTGTTGTGTTCGTTGATCTGGGCCTTTTGTATAGAGAGGAACCATCTTGAGAAAATTTTCTGAATTGTCTCTTCTAAATTTTTGATAGGTGTGAATTAACGATTTAAGTCTTTACTTTTTGTATTGCCACTTCAAGAGAGAGCAACAAATTTTTTATTATGAAGAACACCTGTCATTGATTGATAAGGAGACAGCTGATTGGCTGACTTGTTGTAAAATTGAAAGTCAACCAGGCCACTGGTGTGAGCATTTTTATATTTATCTCCAAGAGATAATTTTGAGCGATGAATAATTTTCATGTCTGTCTGGTTTATGAATGAAAATGTATCGAAAGAGTGTGATGTCCAGAAGCCTCTGTCCCTATGCAGCTATGTTATTACATTTGTCTAAGATAGTATTATAATGCTGGTGATTGAGAAGAAGCTTTTATGATATTGCTTGGTAACTGAATTTTCTATGATTTTCTGATTTTGATTTTGTTGGCTCTAATTTTTGGGGCTGTTTCATTCGTTTTCTTTTTTTTCTCCTTTCATTTTCTCAGTTCATGTGAATTCTCTGAACCAAATTTGAACAGAAAACGCTAACAGGGTAACTGAAACTATTAAGCTGCTGCCAATAAATTAGTATCATTTCTAGAAATAGTCTAAAGTCTAGTGGTTAGCATGCAGGACTCACAATGATAAGATCAGGGGCTCGATCTGAATCTCAAGATCAGCAGTATTATGAAATTTGCTTGTTAACCTGTCATTGGTTACTTCGCAGGCAACAGGGGCAGAAAAGTGTAATTGACGGTGCCCGGCATCTCAGATTTAAAGGGGAAAATAAAGCACTTAAAGAGAAAAGATGATCGTGTTGATCTAAAGTGTCTACCTCTGGAAGAAAGAGGACAGACGAAAGGAGAGCTAGTTTTGTTGCTTTCCCAATCCTTGCCCTCCCCTTTTTTTCAAATGTTGTACCTTAATGGCAGTTATTTATACATAGAAATGAAAATGTTATAGCAGCATATCTTGCTCAAAACGTTTAAAATCAGACATGTGGAAAATGCAGCTTTCTGCTGTCCAGAACATTTGACTTTCTCGGCCGTCAATCATAAGATGATGACTGTAGCGTCCTTGTACTCATTGTAACATGATAGAAATGGGAATTGTTCATTTTCATCACCACAAGATTCTATTTTGCAGAATGAAAGGTATATTTTTTTTCCTGTATTGTTTTTTTCCTCTGTCTTTTCATTTTTTGTCATGCATGTGTAGAGTTTATGAGGGTTCCAATTCTGGTATTGCGTACTTGGGTTCAATGAAGGCGATATTAGCAGCACCCTTAGCAATGCTGTCTCGGCAATGAAACGTCCCTTCAACTGTTTTTGTCACCTTTGTATTGCCAGGAAAGTTGGCAGTACTTGTGTCAACAAATTTGTGGAAGTCAATGACCAAGTACATTGTCATAGAGAACCTGAAGTCTCCAGTACAGAGGAAGAGACATGTTTGTGAAAAATATGTTGGCACTGATGTCACAGTCTTAGTATTCTTAAGTCTTTACCTGAACTTGATTTTTATCACACAACATCTCAGAGAATGCAGTTTCCTCAGATACGTTATCCTTTCTCTTATCTTGTCTTTTCTTTATGCAAGTACTTGTTGTATGAATAAGTTGGGAGAGGTTCATAGAAGGCATTCATAATTAACCACAAGCATGCTCGTGTGTATATATAAATGCATTCCATTTCTATATTCATTTTATATTGATCAAACTCATGATTTGACCAGAAAATCAAAATTCATGTCCCTTTAGTTCTGTGCCTTGTTTTAAGCTTGATTGGAAAATGCCCCACCCCACAGTTTTAGTTAATACATTAGTGAGGTAAAGATAAAGCTTTCATAAAAATGGTCAGCCTCTATTTTTTATAGCAAGTGGGTCAGTGAATATGAAGGTGGGCTGCTTTCGAGTTTTCAGGGACATTATAATGAGAGTGAGAGTCTTGAGCTGTTCTGTGTTTTACTATTTTAGTGAACTCTTATGTGTGATTTGAATTTGGGGCTGTTGGAGACTGTTGGCCTGGTGTACAACAAATACTCTGTTTTCACAGTTTACTTTTTTTTTTTTGGGGGGGGGGGGGGCATACTTCAAAGGAACATGGTCATCTGTCTCTTCTTGTACGGTGAGAACGAATGAGTCATTTCTGGTGTAGCTAGTACAGGGTGTACATGTATAGTGAATCCATACAGCTAGTAGGCCTACTTCTTTTTGTGGATTTTAATTATATGTGTTACTTTGCCAAGTTTGTTTGTTGTAGTAGTGCTTTTTTAAAGTTTTAACATGTTCTGGAGTATTATGTATATTATTTGACATGAACAGACACCGTTAAATTTACATTTTCATGATCTGCTGACTTTGAGGGTTTTCATTTGATTTGATTTGTGTTGGGACCTTATCTTTGATTTACCTTGTATTACTTAAGCAACGTAATATTTTGAAGCATCACTGGCATTTCATACCATGTCCTCATCCTAATCAGTTACATCGCCTTGTTCCAGTATCTCATCCTGGTTGTGTTTCACATGAAGTTGCTGCCTTTGTGTTAGACAAATGTTGCAGTCATGTTAAATGTCACTGAGGCAAAAGATTTTTCTCATTTCCATTTGAAATGACATAAATAACATTGTCACTCCCCAGTGTGAAAGGTCAATGTAAGAGGGTTTCCCTGAGTTTGTTGTTGTTACTATGATAAAGAAAAAGAATGTAGCTGTGGAGTGTTGTTTCCATTCTGTGTCATTGCTTTGTAGGTTGGTTTTCATTTTTAACAATGTTCTTATTGAAATAAAGGGCAAATTCTGCTCATGTTTGTGAGACTTCAAGTCTACTTTGTTAAAATCTACATTTGTCTTGCACCGTCTCAGAAAAGAAGCTTGGAAATGGTAAAAGTAAAAAGAGCATTTCTTTAAACTGTGTGAGTAATGACTGCTGTGATACTTCCTTGTTATTGGGGTCAAACTGTGTCTGGAACTATATTTTCTCGTGGATTAACACACAGGAAGTGTGTTATTCAGTACCTCTTTTCCATGTTGGGTTCATTGCTGATGAAAGAACAAGTTTTGAGAAGTTTTTTTAGTACGTATGAATTCATTCCATCAAAACAAAATAAAAATCTCAAATAAAAATTTACTCTATATGCCACTTAGGCAGACATAGCCACGTAGGTGTAGATGGTCCTGCATTGACACTCCTGTCTAGGTTTTAGTGCTTCTATTTGATGAGCATGATGTTGGATGCGCTTGAAGGTTCAAGAAGTCATATTCACAACTTCCAGGTTCAAGAAGTCATATTTAGTGTTCATGACAGTGCAGTATTCTCTGCCTAAGAGTGAGATCCCAGTGCTTGGGAGCAAGGGAAATGCGGGATCTTCGCCAATTCATCATCATAGGGAGAATCCTCAAGGAATCATGGTCTGGCCCACAATCAGTAGAATTATCTTCTCTGAAATGTACTGACATGATCCCTGGGTAGATTAATGACTAGACTTTTGGCGGGCAAGGACTGGTTAACTTTGATGACCAATTACAATGGTATAATTATAATGAGGTGTGACCATTTTCACTTACCCAGTCGTCAGTCTCAAGACACGTCTAGGCCATTCCCATTAACATGTTCTTATGCACAGTAGAATTGATATTGGGCTGATTTATCAATGTCATGCTCATACTGTGCCGGAACAACATAGGGGGAACTGGGGTTTTTTTCCTCATCCTTTCTATCGTCCTTTTTCCTCTAAATGTACTTCTTTTGTATATTTGTCACTCTCTTATGAACTGCTATATCTGGGGTGCCTTGATAGTCGAAGTCGAAGCAGACTTTGTGCTGTTGAGGCTAGAGAGGTGAGCAGAGTGAGCCTGATTCCCTGTTTGGACTTCTCTGTTGACATCCACCCCTTGGCGCTCATATGGCCTTATGCAGTTGCGAGCACCATAAAACCTTACTAAAACTAAAACTAGTCTCAAGACAAATCTACATTGAATTGATCGAATTGCTCCATCCCAGTCCAAACTTTATAGCTTTCCATCTCTGACCAAGTTTCTAGCTCCTGTTGTAGTGCACCATTGTTATGTGACTGCACTAAGTAAAATCCAGTCTGTCTAGTAAATTCAGGCGCAGAGATGAATGACAACTGCGATGGTCAGGGAAACAAAGTAGCGGGTTCACAATTCAACGTGATCCTGTCTTTATACTTTATGTTCCCCTACTATATCTTGGGAGTAGTTTACTGCCGGTTATTCACCCTGCAGTGCAACTGATTTTTACACATAAATGTGACCGTTTTTCCAACTTTGTAGGGCCCCTTGCCTTCAGGCAGTCACATTCTGAATTTGAAGGTACTCTATACATATTTAATATTTTTTAGTTTTGGTTGGAAGTAGGTTTGAATTTTGCTCAGGTTTTCGCCAAAGCCTACTCGTATCGATTTTAGTTTTAGGATCACAGAGGGATCTTTACCGTGCACAACTCGCACATGGGACCTCCAAGATTTGTCAATTTTATCCAAAAAGGCTAGGTGTTCGATCTTACCTATCCTAAGATCAGGGGTGTGGCTGAAAAACCATAAGGAGACAAGAAATAGCCGAGAAAGAGTCAGGAATAAAGGACAGGGGAGGCTGGGGGTGGAGGGAGAAAGTAGAGATGAAAGCAGATGACACCAGGACTACAAAACAGAAATAGAGGTGAAAGGAGAACATTTTGGAGATTTTTATCACTGTCAGGTGTTGATCTTTGGACCTTTTGGATAAGAGGGGAACTTTGTACCTCTAGACCGCAAGAATCCCACTTACTGGTCATATGGTCCCCTCCGCCACAAGGCCTTCACTTTTTTGTCCTCGGCCGGCCCATTCGTTCCAATTTACTTACAGTGTTGCAGCCTGCAAGATACACAGCATCTTTTACTGCCAAGTGCTGTACCAATTTGCTAGGGGACAATTGGAGGAAATTCTGAAAAGTGCCTACCTGGAAGTGAGCTAACTGCAAGGCCCTACCAGGACTTGGCTCAGCAGACACCCTCACAAGAAGACTTGTAAAGTTGTATATTTTATATATTTATATTATATATTAGTGGAACTCAGATTCAACGAAGACGTCGGGCCTGACCTTAAATTTCGTTGATTCCGAGTGTTCGTTACAGCAAACATGAGGTTTTTTACTAGTTACACAGGCATCGACCAAGTAATGTAAAAAGGGAAGTAACAATTGGTAGGTTACCATGTGAAATGCCTGCTTTTCTGCCCCTTTTCGACTTCCCCAACCAAAAGTAGTTTGGTTTCAAATGAGAGGCATTTTCGTTTCTTTGCTGCCATCCCAAAGAAATGCTGGAAAATTCAAGGAAATAACACTGAACTCTAATAATACAGGGTGCCCACTACGGCTGGGATCGGCCGATCGCCCAACTCGATCGCCTCAAAAACAAACGTATTACACCAATGGGTGGGGCTAAGGGTGGAAGCAAAGGAGACGTCCCAATTAATTGTTTCTATTTTTAATAGGTCAACAGTGGTCGTTTGAGATGCAAGCACTGGCTAAGTAAGACTGACAAGTGCTACATTATCAGTGAGGGTAAGATAGCACTAGAGACAGAGAGGTGTGAGGTTTCGACCACTGCTTGCTGACCAGACAAGCCACCCTTCATCCCACTGGCTGGGCTTCTGGAACCCCCCTCTCCTAAATTCCCCTGCCCAAGACAGAATTTAAAAAAAAATTCCCTTGTGATTCCATCTAAGACAGGTTCGACTGTAATTCACGACATCACAAACTTTTTTGCTTTACATATTCTGCGTCCACATCCTGTAAGTAAGGAAGACGCAACTATGAAGTTCAAAGTAAAAATTGTAATTGTAGTGTTATGTCAAAAACACTATACATCATGTATGATAATTTGTTTACTTCAGACAACCTGGACTGCTGGCCAAGATGCCATAAATTTTGCCCTTGGCTACTACATTTTGTACTTCTTCCTCTGAAGATATTTGTTCCATAGCAGCCTAGTGGTTAGGGAGCCTGAGCTCAGTCCAGCATTGTGTCCTTGAGAAAGGCACTTTACACAGATTTCCTATTGGCCCAGCCATTTCCAAGATGGATGATAAACTCATCAGTGTTGACAGGGTTGCTAAACCTACACCATTTTTTAAGCGACTTGTTTTGTCATGGTATGAGTTGACTTGATTAGACGCAAGTTCTGCAAAGAAAATGAAGTGAATATGTGTGTGTGCCTAAAGATAGGTACAAAAAGTCGACACAGACCATTTTGAGCTATAGGCTGATAATGACCAAAAAAATCACATTTTTGATCAAAATGTTTCCATTTTAAAAAATGATATCTCCACCACTTTTTTTAACAATGTGTTTAAAAGGGTTTTCATTGATTTGACTTCTAAATATTTTATTTTGTATAATTTTGAGATTAGGGTATTTTTTAAAGAGAAAATGAAAACTGCTTTTAGGTGTTAAAATCTATTCTTCAAGTTGAAGCATGTTTTCTCTTCGCCGCTGTTTTACCATTGAATTCCTATCATGATATTGATGTCAATTGAATGCCAAATCGGAAATGAATTTTCCATAAATAAATACATTAGAAACAATTGAATCATCGTTTTTTTCAAGTTTGTATGTGTTCTAAACTTAATTTTCTCAAAATTTGATCTTTATACCCTACCTCACAAAACGTGCAATATCTCAAAAATTAAAAAACCAATGTGTTCAGCATTGAATATCCTTAACTCAAAATGGTCAAAATCCGACTTTTGGTACCTTTCATTAGGCACACACACATATCATCATGCTCATTCGATAATTGCCTATGTCATTTTTTTGGCAAACTGAGCTATGGCTACATCTAGATAATTTGTATCATGACGCAGTGGAATCAGGCGCTTGTCAATTCTTTGACATATGGAGTTATTGGCATCATCTTAAAACACTTCTATTTGCCTTTCTTTCGATGAAAAAAACCCTCCATTTATCTTGGATACAATCCGAGCGGTAAAATTAGTGAAAAAATGGCCGCCAAAGATTAGTTATTTCCTTAGCTTGAGAGCCTGTGGGAACTGAAAATTTACATCTTTTATGCATAACATTCTTCCATAAAATCCACACTGAAATGTGTTTTGTTTTTTTAAATAGTACAGGGTTTTACGGCGCTCACAACTGCATACGGTCATAGGAGTGCCATTCACAATGTGTTTTTTAATGGGCACAAAATGTGCTAAGTCGAAAAACAAAAATTCGATAAAAATTCCCAAACCTGCGCAAAAATACCAGTACCTCCACTTTCATTATTTTGACGAGCGTCTGATTTTCACCACGCTGCCTCACATTTTATTAGTTCCTCAGATTTCTGTCAAAAGTTGTGTTAAACGTTGAATTTTACTAAAATATTTAAAAAATATATGCATCTTCTGTTTTTTAAGTGCAACAGTTTTTGTCATTTTTCTCAAAACACCAAAACTAACAGAAAACAGAAGTATCCTGTCCTTCCTGTTATGCTTATGAGAGACAAAAGCATTAGTGTTTGAACAGTTGAACACCAACCTGGACTAACATCCCATCAAGCACACTTTCTTGTAACTCTTAACAACATAAAATCAGAATACATGGTCCCCCCAAAAAAAGTTTCCTTCGAGATAGAAGCCATTTTTTCTTCCACACCAGCAACAGAATGAAGAAAAACAAAAGAGTAGACCTCTGCATGTAGTTTTATTGTATACGCTGACAAGTCCAAACAGCAGTGACAAAAGTAGACCAAAAAAAATAAGGCCAAATATGTAATAACAATGGTTCGCATCGTAAAATATAAACTGTTTGCCTAATTATACTTTTTTCCCCTATCAATTCATTTCAACAATAAAAACTTTCTTGGTTACAAGACATAATATTCATTTCTTTTCTTTTTTTTCTCCTACCCCATTTACATCTACTTTAACATTTGTTTTTTTCCTACTAAAAGGTCAATTTTTAAAAAGCCACTCACATAGCTGTAGTCTTAAGAAGTACTTAATAGTGTACTTGGGTTCTAGAGAAAAATAATCAATGCATATAGAAAACAAAAAGGGCCCATGTAGTAGTAAAAGAAAAACAAAAATTCCACCATCAAAGAAAATATAGGTTCGGGGACGGGGGGTAATGTAGCAATACTTGGTTGCCACTTCAGTAAAATGCTGGAGTTGGTTCCTCAGCACAGCCTGCATGCACCACACGAGTACATAAGTGCCACCTGCTTGTTGGACGCGCCTGTCTCTCACCCATGAGCTGTGCCCTCATTCAACCTGAGTCAGCTACCAGGCCCTGAGAGGAGGAGGTCCAAGTAGCATCACAGAGAAAAACCCAGGTCTTGAAACCTGCAACACTTGCATTGCCCAAGCAAAGCCGACGTTGCCTTAGATAAGAAGCCAGGATACCCTTCCTCCTCAACCTCTGACTGACATTACTTCTGTTAATAAGGAAAGCTGACAACAGGGAACCAAGTAAAGCCATAAACATTTTCCAACCCTTTGGTTCTTGCAGGTTTCGCTAAATAAGACGGGAACCGAGAAGAGCATTCAAAACGACTAGGTTATGGCATTACAGACATCTCAATCAGTAGAATTTCCTGAAGTTCCGAGTTTTTGATGCAAGTCCCTGGCACGAGCTGAGCAAATGGAGCGGGAGTTTCTGTCATTTCTGTGGGTCTGTCTTCAACTCTTTGAGAGTGCACTGACCACCGATTGTCCAGCCAGTCTCCACCTCGAGGTCACCGACTTCCATCTCCGCTGAGGCTAGACGCGTCTCACGGTTGATTCACACTCCTAAGGTAGAGCTGACCTCAAACTGACAATCATCTGTAGTAGCCACCGTCCAGCTCGCATAAACTCAATGTGGTGGTGCTCTCGCGCATGCTACTGTGTATCTTAGTGGTGAGCCGAGCCTGCATTACCTGGCCTTGGAGGGGGAAAGTAGGTAGCAAGGTACCTGCTTGTTGAGGGAAACATCTCACAGCCGCCTAGTTAAACGGGCCCTGGGAGAGCTGGGAGGTCAGGTAGAAGCGATCGCCCTGGTAGGTCGAGTCCTGGGACAGGAGAACATCCATCTGAGAGCGGAAGTCATCCGCCATGAAGCTGTCCTGTGAACATAGGCACAATTCTGTTACAACTGAACCTTTTCATTAGCCATTTGCACAACTAAAAGAAAGAGAAGCTCATTCACATAATAACAATAAGAATTCTGGTCAAAGCATCAAGGTCGGGGGGAAAAAAACTAACTGTCTTACTGTTTAACCCTAGGGGTCATTTTGTACCCCCGGGGTTGTATTCTTCACATTTTATAATACTTCTAGTACGAAGATCTTTGAAACTTTCAGTATTTTTCAAAAAATCATTTTGACCAACTGCTATGCAAAGCATACGGATTGGATTAACGAGTAAATTTCCTCTTTGGAAAGTGGTGGCACAAAGTTCCCCACGTTGTATGGATACGATGGTATAACACGACGTACGGATAGGGTGAACTCTTCTCCCTGCCTTGCCAGTAAAAAAAACAAGAAAACGTTCTCTACCGCAAACATTGCAAATCATACTTGATTATTTCTGTGGTACATCTGCCTAAATAGTCCCAATTGACGCTGAATCTTCCAAGATAATTTTTCACACTACTTGCAGGAAGATTTTAGAGAAACAGCTGCTCATTAAAAGAGCTGTCTCACAAATACAATTCCTTAGCTCTACTAAGTAGACATACAAACACATGACATGATACACTGGGAAGGAAAAACAACACTAACTGAGACCAACTGAAGTATGGGACAGCGCAAAAAAAAAAGTATAATAAATTCTTTTAACACCGCCTTTTGACAACTCCCGTACACCGCTTGTCGAAAATCACAAGCAAGGAGTCAATGCACCAAACACAATTTTATAACTGTTCTACAACAACCTTGAAAGGAACTTTACTAGAAAACTAAATAAAGATTTGAAATCTGTGACAACGAAAATATTCGAACCACACAAATCTTTAATTTTAAAAGGGACCACCATAAAAAAAAAAAACCCAAAAAAAACCCAACTGCTCACAAACCTGGCTTGCAACAGTTGGACACAGTAAAAGTTTTTAAAAACTTGCGTCACTAATGCCAACAGCAACCCCCTCCCCCCCTTTTCCAGTTTACCTGACTCAGTACACAAGACACTGTGGTAAAGAACACAAAAAAAAAGACCTTGACGGTAGTCACAATCGAAACAGCTCAAACAACACTGCACAGAAAGTTGACAAGCACAAGACCCCACCTGTGACAGGTCGGCCTGGGAGAGTCCACTCAGCCCGGGCTGGGACAGGCCGCTCAGACCTTGGCTCATCTGGAAGTGCTGGCTCATGGACATGCCCTGCGTGAGCGGGCCTTGGGAGAACTCCTGTGCAAAAAACACCCAATATGTTAGCAACATTACAAATCTATATGGTAAAGGCCATTTCCAATGTTTTTCAGCACTTGGCAACAAAAACGAGAAAATTTCTAATAACTTATTCTAGAGGATCTTACTAATCTCTTCCACAATTGATAAATTATCAGTTTACATTTTTTTTTTCAAATTAGCAAATGGAAAAACAACAAAGATCACCAATTCTTTTTCCTGTTCTGTCCACCAGCCTCAGCATTAATTATTTTAGAGTATTTCATTCACCTGGCTAGCTTGGCTCTGTGACTGGGTGCTGTTGCCTGGGACACCAGCCTTTGTTGCTTTCTGGCGCCGGTTGCCACTCCAGCCACGCCCTGGCTTCTGGCTATTCCCTTAAAAAGAAGAAAAAAAGAAAAATATGCAGTCACAGGTTTGGAACACAGTGGAAAAAAACCTACATTGGGACTGTAATAATCGTGAAGGAAAAACAAAACCATCAAACGTCACAACAAAAGGGTTTTTTTAAGAAATCGAATAACAACTTTTTTCACAACCTCATGACCCTTCACTACTGAAATAACAGAACTTTTTAATACAAAATAGTGTATTTATGCAATAGGAGACTGGCAGTAATTTAGTGAAAACGTCTGCTTTAACTTGTCAACATCTCCAACACACAGTACTGCCCACCCTGGAACATAGCAATATTATACTTTTCCCCACCTTTCTTTCCTGAAGTATTTCCTCTTGTCCTATTCTTCTACTGGGTAACCAAAAGCTCCATACCTTTAAATGCCCTCATATGACCATATGCAGTTGCGAGAGCCGTAAAACCCCATACTAAACTAAACATACCTTTAAATAACTAACAAATCAGGACTTCAAAAATATTAAACAAATGTACCTTGTGAAGGCTGGCTTGGACTATTGAACTGTGGCATCGACTGCTGCAGAAACATATTCACAGGAACTGGAAGGTTCATGGCAGACCGAGTGTAGGCCCTCTCTGGTCCGATGAAGCCCAGCTGATCGTGGGTCTGCAACACTGGCTCCCTGTATGACGTGTTTCCTGCACCAATGCAAATGAAAAAAACAATAAATATATATATATAGGCTATATATACATATCAAAAGAAAAAATTGCAGTTCCATTTAATCAAACCATTTTGAGCATTGAAGAGGGTATGGAGCTCGAAATAAAAAAACATGTACAAAAAAATCCACTAAAGCTTTTTTCCACCCAAACAATTCACAGATAAGTAAGAGCTAAATCAGGTTACAAACTACAAGAGAAAAATATCTGAAATATGACAATCAAACAACATACAACTATTAAATAAATAATGCACGCACAAACCAATTCCATCACCACTTACTGAAACAATGACCTATAACGAATAGCCACACTACAGACATAGAAAGGGAAGTGTTCATCATTTCAATCGAGGAAAAGAGCTCAAAACTAGAAAACAGGGGCTTAGAATGAACCAAATGCATCCAATGAAGAAGCAACTCTCTTTTTTTAACCTTCTGCCAAAACAAACTATGAATAGAGAAAAGAACAAACTTGAGCAACTTCTCTAACATCATTCTTTGAAAATAAAAGTGAATCGTAGACCACAAGAGCATGTTCTAGTAAATCAACAAGCATGTATCTCAGTTGAGAAAGAAAACATGCATGACATACCTGACTTACCTCGATCATACGCACTCCCAGGCACCAACAACTCCCTTGCATCAAACATGGTGTTGCTCATAAAGCGCCCTCCCTTTTGGAAGAAAAGATGTCAAATTTGATATAACAAAACAAGTCTTTATTTACTTAATCACAGTCAGTATTCATAATTAACTCTTAGCTCACAAAAACTTTTTTTTAACTTTGCCGAGAATTCATACAAACACAATCACAGAATTCACACAAAGCATTAATTCTGTGGTACTAACAGTACTATACCGGACCACCAACAAAAAGTAAATTCACTAGACATACTATGTGGTACAACAAACGACGTCAAGTGCCATGGCAAATAAAAATATAAAACACAGTACAAACTCATAAGTGTGGCAGCGTGATGAAATAAGGCCATCGTCAAAGTAATATCTAAGAAATAGACATTTTTCTGCCTATTGAATAATCTTATTCGAATTTTTGTTGCTCTAATTTAGGGGCTTCTCTGCATAGATTTAACTGAAAAACTGATCAAAGGCACATAACATGTATATTTGCTGTTTCCAGGACACTTAGGCTTTGAAAATCACCAAACTCAGCCATTTCCTTGTCAATTTTACCTCCAACATCAAGCGACAACCTCCTTCAATGCAAATATCTCCACTTCTGTTCAAGATAGGTGAGTTGATTTTTCCCCCAAAAGCAAGGCAAATTAGTAAGCTTTAAAATTTAACCAATAATTCCATTTGCCCAAAAATTAACAAGCAGCTTATTCTACCGCGTCGTGACACATCAAAAAAGAGTGAGCGGTCATAAATAGAACTAACCGGGTTGGTGGTGTTCACAAGCTTGCGTGGCTTGCTGATGCTGACAAAGCATTCCTTTAGGCTGGACAATGGGCCTTCCACTAGGACTTTTTGCTCCCGGTAGTTAGTCAGGAGGTGGCACCACAAAGTTTGCTGAGATAAAAAAATATATATATACATTTATAATTGACCTATGGATCACACAACTCAAACAATCCAGGTAACCCTTTTACTACACAATGAGAACTTTCCACTGCATGTCCTGAACATCAAAAAACAATGTCACTATCATGTGATGGGAAAGCCTAATCACTCTAATTTTTCATGTTTATAAACACAATAAATCATGGGAAATGTATACAATAAGTGTTGGAACCATTGTCAAAACCGAAAAGATCTACCTAGTCACTGGAATGCTCATATGAAGCTCATGTGCACAAAGGCAGATCTACTTTTTAAAAGGATATAAATTGATCCGCCAAAGAACATGTATTCATTATCCATTCTCTTATCACCACAAATCTGAAAGTCGTTTTTTTTTTTTTTAAATAATAGAAAATCACACAAATTTAAAAGACAGAATTCTTAGCATATAAAAAGTTCATTCACAAAATTATAAGAATATGATATAAGAACACACAAATGAAGAAAAAATTTTGCAAAACTAACCCTCGACAGGATCTTTGGATTTCCAACAATAATCACACCATATCTGAGGAAATAAGTTTTCGAAACAATGTAAAGGAAAAATCTTTTAGTTAATTCATCCTTTCTGGATTTTGAAAAAAAAAAAAAATTTTGTGCAACGTACAAACAACGATAAAGATAACCTAGCACTCTAGTCATACTGTTGATGATTTAAATTGAATGGACTGTGGCAAAACAATCCTACCTAGCTGTGAGATGCTGAATGAGCTTATTATAAGGATATTTCAGAAGTTATTGAAAATGTTGCCAATTCTGATCACATTCATACAAGTCAAAGTGGACCAGCTTATTATAAGGATATTTCAGAAGTTATTGAAAATGTCGCCAATTCTGATGACATTCATACAAGTCAAATAGAGGGAAATTCTCATTCAGACGTGACTGGGCTGAAAGTTATACATTTTTTTCTCAGCTAGGTAACCCCACAAAGACACACTGTGTACTTAATATAGCCTGGTGAGAGGACTAGATGGTGGTAAACGAGGGCGCGAGTTACCTGGCTCTTGTCAGAGCCACATTCAGACGTCGGGGATCATTGAGGAAACCAATGCCTTGGTGCTCGTTGGACCTCACACAAGACAGGAGAATGAAATCTTTCTCCCGACCTTGAAAGGCATCCACACTTGCCACCTCAATCTCCTATAATAAAAGAACACAAACAAAAAGTCATTAGCCAAAAGTGTCAGTCACTAAGAAAGACGAATGTAGATCATTTTCAACATGACGCTGTGTTTTAAGTGCAAATGCTTCAGGTCTTGGCTATTACCAGTATTAATACACCATCAGAGAATTCTGGGTGATAGCTACACTTCTGCCAAAAGCACTTGTTGGGGTAAACTCACTCTCAAAAAGACCACATAAAATGCTACAAAAACACTTGGCAAAAGGTGAGCTTAATGACCTAATCAGGTTGGGTTATAAAGTTCGGAGACGACAATTATTTTGTCAATTCAATTTATTGACTTCCATGAATTTCCGAGTCTCAACAATTGTTTCCAATTCCAAAGGTTGGCAGTCACCTTTACAAAAAGAGTAATTAGTGGCAAAGGTGCTTTCCCTTCATGTGCGAATAGTAGAAGTTTGAAAAATAGCATCTATTTACTACTCCAGGGATCAAAATGCAAAACTAAATAGGAGTTAACTCACTTCAGACGGGTCACACCACACAACAGTTGCGTGACCCCCGCCGCGACGGGTCTCACAAGCCCTGCGTGACCAACTTTGGAATTTTTTTTTCGCTCTACAAATCACGCACGGATCGCGAGACCCGCCTCATACCCTTGTTTGGCCAAGCCTGAGCTACTTAGACTTCGTTTCGTATCTCTGGGGCCGGTAGTTTTTAAGTTATTGAAGGTGAAGGACAGTGACCCCAACTGGGGTTGAACAGACCGGAACTCGCGCTTTGTTTTTTTCTATACAGCTGATAGTAATCCGACAGTCGCATCGTAGTAACGGTCGAAGAAGTCGCATGAACAAGAATCACATAATTTCGCCGTTTTCTATACTTCTGTGCGTTTTACTAGTTCTAGTGTCTCAGAATATGATGTGTCTAATAGTTAGGATCCTGGATATGTACCCGAACACGGCCCGAGTCGTAGTTCTAGGGCTAGATCTAGCACTAGTACCGGTGTTGTTTTTTGCGCAACGAAATCACAACGTCGTGCCGTACATCTGTCTCCTGTAATTCAGTGTATGGGTCTGAATCAATGCACAGACCAGCTTTTATATTTTCACCAAACACTCGCACATGTATACAAATCAAACCAGAACACTTTGAACTTTTATTTTTGTTGTTGCAGGAATTTCATTCTACTTGTCACGTCTCTGGAAATTTTTCGGAAAATCAAATTCATGCCAATTTTTTTAAAATCATACAAATTAAAGTATTAGACTTAGACAACTTTAGTTTTTTGTATTAGATTAAGCTTGAATGTTACTTTACTGTGTCAAAAAATGATTACAATAGGGTAATTCTGAGAGTTGTGGTGATTTATTGAAATACCCCCAAAAACGCCAGTCTTCAACGCTTGTGACTGGTGAAAGGGCCCAGTCGCAAGTGAGTTAACAGACAAGCTAAGTAGCAATGCCAAAGAAAATTAAATTTTTCACTTTAGCCCTTTTTTATTTGGTACCTAAGAACGAATTTTCAATTCTAAGAATTATGCTTCATGAATTTCAAGAATCGGTTAATAAATAAAAAAGTTATGGGGTTGAAAAGGACGGTAAAATATGGATGACCCACATATAGGAAAATACTCCTAAAAAGTGGACCACGCAGTAGCAGATTCTGTTAAAAAATCGAAGATGTCTCGTAATTCATCAGTGTTAGAAACTTGGCTACCCGGTGTGTTTTTGGGTGCAGAAATGATTTCTGCAACCAGATTTACTACCCATTTCGTAGTTATTTTGTTATAATTAAAATTTTGGTGTACACAGACCTGCCACTCTATGAAACCTCAAAATCAGGACCTCAGGGAGAAAAAATCGGGATTCGGTGAAAAACATCGGGATCAACAGCAAATCACCAAGGTGACTGCCAAAGCTGACTTAAAATTTTTCCAGGGGTGTCCATAAATTACTTGGCCTATATGCACTCTGAGTGTCTTTGTTAGAGTGCGTGCGCGCGTGAGTGTGTGTGTGTGCGTGCGAGTTATCATTATTTTTTGTAAATCCTGAAGCATCACGACAAGCACTCCTAGTCCAAGTGTCTATAACCCCCCCCCCCCACCAATAAGTCCCGAAATATGTGAACTTAAATGACCCCGTCAACGCACGGTCCCCAACACACAGAACTCACACGGCGATGTCATGTCACGTGGCGCGAATGCGGGATTGAAACAACTTTAATAACGGGTCGGAGTAACTGGACGTTCCCATAAAACACTCGGATGAGCGACAGTCATTCTACTTCTAGAAATCTAGGATAACGACGATGGCCGACCGACCAATTGTATCAACAAATCTCTTATCCCTCATAAATGCGTTCAGAATAAAGCAACGACAACGGCCGTATGTTAGTCTTGTCAGCGCAGTTACAGTTAGTTGTGTAAGGGTTAGAAAGACTGTTGCTCGTCCAAGTGTATGGTGTGAACGCGCAGTTACCAGACCTCGCACAAGGCTTGTTTTGAAAGTAACAGCGGAACTATGAATATTAATACCGATTATTTGTATGTCCCAAATTGTAACAGTTACCAGGCTATCATCGGAGCATTCTGAGTGCCGGCAAAGATCACACACAACTTGGGGCGAGTCAACTACTAAATGCGGCATCGATATTTCAGGAAATAGTGCTCCGAGTTCCTACTGACAAAAAGTTCAACGGGTGCTTCCCGCGATAGAGAAGAAGGCAAAGTTTTTAGAAAAATCCGGCACAACAGCCGACTGGGACAAAAAATCGGGATACACGCGATCGAAATCGGGAAAATCGGGATGCTTGAGATTTGGGGCAAAAGATCGGGATATCCCGACTAAATCGGGATGAGTGGCAGGTCTGTGTACATATTACAATTTCGTGAAAAAGGAGTGTTGGGAGGAGTCCATTTTTTTTATAGCATCGTATCACAACATGGGATCTTTAAGAATATATGTCGGCAGCGTGACTAAATAATTGCAAAGCTTTTTATGATGACATAAGACCATGACAACCGTAAAAGAAAAGTTAATTCAATCTAGCATGCCGTACAATTAAATATTCTTTTTCCCCGTTGAGACGCGAACACCCCGAGACGAGATAACCTCGCCTCGGAATGCCCCCATTGCGATGTTACAAGGGAACAGAGAGAAAAACAACCGGATGTGCGCGCCTGCCATTGCCCTATTTCAAGTGACCAATGAACGGGCCCGGAATAGTCATTTGATTTGATTGGGGTAGATGTTTTACGGCACTATCGACACAATTTTGGTCATTTAAGCACCAACAGGTTTCATGCGAGGCTTTGTAGGTCACATACATTTGCCGCGAGAGTGAGGGGAAAATGTCCGGTCTCCGTGTGAAGCCGCTTTGGATAGGGGGGTAGTCGTGCATTTATGATCCGGTCTAAACAACTACTCGACACAGAACGTTCATATTCGAGCACACTATAGAACATAGATCTATTACCATCTCGGTGTTGAAATTCAAACTCCTTATAGTTTTCGGTATACCCGATATCATTAGTTTGCCCTATTTTTTTATTGGTTGCAGAGTTTCATTCACATTGGTTCGGAAATAGAGCAGACCGAGGTTGACAAAGTTAGTCACCTACGCTACGGCCGGGTCCAAAAATTCACCCGCAAACATGGACCAAATTTTCGCCGCGCGGGAAAGCGCGATTGGCATTGCTAAGCTAAGGCAGTGACTTGACGTAATTATCTCAACACCCTCCTGCACTTACCATGTAGAGTTTCTTGTTGAGAGAGCCGTTGTACTGCATGTGCTGTACCTGGTAAGCCCGCTGACCTTCGTACGGAGTGATGATACCAATCTGCTCTGGCTTGACTCCAGCCCTCAACAGTCTTGTCGCAAGCTTCTCAATGTTGGCTGCCTCAGTTCTGCAATGATGTATAATCGTTTTATTACTCAGCCCAAGTTATGGGTACGGCAGAACTAGTCAACACAACTTAGCAGGTGAAAAGAAGCAATAATATGGGATAAAAGACAGGTGCTGTAATCTAAGGGTTGTAAACTTGTAATTTTCTGAATATATGTTAAAATTGACAAGTTACTCTGCATTCTTGCTCTTCCCTGTAACAATTGTGACGTTTGTACCAAAGATTAAGCCCTTTATAAATACCATCTTGAAGTTTTTGGCCTTCAAATCCTTTAATACTGAAATATTTGGAGAGAAAGAAGGATGTTAAATATAAACCCAACTTTGAACCCAGGTCATTAAAAAAATTCCTCATCTTTATCTGCAACCTGTCTGGTTATAAAGCAACCCGAAAAAACAATGTAAAGATCTGTCTTTCTGGTAAAATAGAGATCAAACAATGGGTAATCACTTAGTAAACAAACTTCTATACCGGTTGAGGTACGATGTTCCCGAGCTGGAGATCTCCTCAGTGCCAAAAGTACTGTAGAAGAACATTGGTTTGTCAGGCTGTGGCCACGGGAAATCCAGCCCACTGCGGGTGCGGTCAGCTGTAATTGTGTGCAGAGAGTGCAAAATATTGAATTTTACAATTTTGCCCCCTACCCATACTGTTACATCTTTACTTACAGGCTGCTACAGGTATAAGAAGTGAGGGGTACTTATTTAAACAGGGAGTTTTAAGTATTAAGTTAAGATAAGACATATCATTATTGTCCAGATCCTGGCACATTGGTTTATTGACCTTTATTGTAAAAGGGTATAACTAAGATTACAGGGTTTTTTGTAACTTGACAAAAGATAATAAGTATGAAAAAGATCTTTGTTCCTCTTTTATAACCATTATTTTGAACATCATGCACCAATACCCTTGATGGACAAATACCTACAGTGTTACCCCTCCTTGGTAGCAAACAACAGATAACAACACAAAAAGATTTTGTGAACACTAAACTACTCAAAAACCATCTTACAAAGTTTGCCCCAAAAATAGACTGAGACAAAGTTTCCCTAAACTTCGCAGTTACATAACTTTTGTCAACCCCTAGCCCATCTTACCAGCAGTGACACCATTCTGCAAGGATCCCTCGTAGAATATGTTGGAAGGGAAACTGCTTAATGCAGGGTGCATGCGGTACTGCACTTGCAGGCGGATGGGTCGTATGCCCAGCACAACCAGGCGTTCAAACAAGGACTGTGACAGACCAGCCCGGGCAGCTTTCTTGCACATGACTACAGGGCCCAGCTGGCAGTGGTCACCAACTAAGATGAGCTGTTGACACAGAAGGTGTGGATCTTCACATTTTAGAAACTTTGCCAGTAACGAATCTCTTCAAAATGAAAACCTTTACTTGTAGAAATGCTAATAATTATTAAAAATGCAACTTGAGAAATTTCCTAATGTGATTCACAAAATAAAAGATCAGGCATAATGGTTCGAAAAGCAAACTAGATAGCAGCTAATACTCTTACCAATATCCTTAGTCATTTATATGGGTTGATGAAGTAAATAAAACCATTGGAAACAAATGTTAAATCAAACCAAGATGTAAACAAATTGCCACAAATAACAAATTTAACTTCGGAAGGGGCAAGATTTTGTCCAAGACCCATCACAATACACTGACAAAATTTGATTGCCTAAGTGTTAACACATACAATGTTAGACAATTTTTTGTCTCTCCTGTAAAGTTATAAAATTCAAGTAAATGGGGGTTTATCACGTACATGTTTTAAATACAAAGAATATAACGTACACACGAATAAGCAAAAAATTTGGGACCTAAAAATCCGTTTGCTAAGTGCACGCTAAACCGCTTTCTTTAACAAATTAAAATTCAAGAGCAAGTGAAGTGTAGTCACCTGTCTGCAGCCCAGGATGACTGGGATCATGCACTCTGGCTCTGTGGCCTGGGTGCTCTCGTCAATGAGCACAGAGCTGAACTGAAGCTTGGCCAGGCGAGGGTCACCGGCACCAACGCACGTGCAACAGATCACATCAGCAGCCTGGGGGGGAGAGAGAGAGAGAGAGAGACAGAGAGAGAGAGAGAGAAAGAGAGAGAGAGAGAGGGGGGGGGACACAAGGAAATGCACAGCATGACAATTATTTTAGTAAGACTGAAATGACCTTCTACAGGTGAAAGAATTGTTTGAAGGCAGACCATCAGACCCAGCAGCTGAGATGAAGAAAACTAGACAAACAAGACATGATGCACAATAGCACATACATATGTGAATGCTTGGTTTCAAGTGTGCTGTCATATAATTATGCAGGTTGCACCTTTGCTGCTGAACAAATTGCCTTTCTTTTGACTTTATACTTAACAC
>NW_004797455.1:960167-1019846 GCF_000002075.1 Aplysia californica
CCCCGATTAAACATCAGCAGCAATCCTTCCTAGAAGTTATTTACAAACAATACAGTAAGAGGCCAAATATATTTCTTCCATTTTTCAACATCTGAATCTAGACACCAAGCAAAAAGTATAAGAAAATTAATCATTTGCAAAATCCCATAGAAACTCATCAGGCTAACACCCCTCCCCCAACAAAGCAAACAAAATAGTACATAAAAGCAAATGTGGTACTGCAGCTGTGAGTCAGCATGATACTAACCCATATTTTTCGGAGAATAAACTAGAACAGTAGTAACTCCCCCCAATATAAAAATTTAACAATCATAAAGATAACACCAGAATATCAACTAGCAACCAGCCATAGCACATCAACCAACCTGCAGGAGCTCCTTCTCACACTGCTTTTTCAGAGACCGGTAGCGTTTCTCATCCCCAGAGGACAGCTCACCAGTTTCATCCTTCAGCTGCTGTAGCTTGTTCAGTTCAGGCACACTGAAAAAGGAATATAAAAAAACAGACTTTACACTACAGTTTGTTACTTTCACCAATTGAAGTCACATATTCAAAGCAGGAGGTGAAGGGCAAAGACTTGAGAAAGGCCAAAAATGCTAACCTACTAAACATTATGACACCATTGTTCCTAATAAGATGTAAAGTTTTTATCATCTCAGATCCAAACAAAACACAACACATGAAATACTTTTTACAAAACGCACCATTCTTTTATACTTGGTTCAACATTGGAAGCAACAGTTTCATGAACAAGAATATTTTTGTATAAGAGAACTGAATGCACTTCCGCTGTCACACCAGTGGATCTCACTTCTGTTATAGAGAAAAGCACAGGATTTCAGAATATAACTTAAAGACCATGAACTGAGGAAACAAACTCTAAACATTACAGCCTTCTTCACTGATGAGAGAAAAATGGCCACAGAAGATAAAACCTCAAGACTTGTCACAAAGAAAAATTATTACAAGACAATAAAAATCCCAGCTCCGCACACCATATACACATAATAATAATAATAATGAAGATCATTTCTATAGGGCCCACTCCCGTGTAAACACAGCTCTAGGCACTTTACATAAATGCATGTACGAAGAATATTCACGCATGTACACACACACACACTCACTCACTCACACATGTGCACACATACGCACGCCAAACACACACACACCCACATCTACTTGCTTATCACACGTGCACACTTACACATCATTACGAAATGAGCACATACAAATACATAATAAAATAATATACACAACGAAATTCGCAAAATACATAATCATTTACATAACATTGTACTGAACATGAATTTACTGACATAAAAATGATGTCATTAAATATGTCTTTAAAGATATTTAAAATTTTGACTCAGATGTTGTATGCCTCAAGGGTTGGGGAAGAGATAATGATGTCTTACCTATCCATGCTGCGGATCTGGTTGTGAAGGGCCAGAAAACTGACAGGCGAGTCAATGGCTTCTCTCGACTTTGCACACAAGCGAACAACCTGAAAAGGGAATTGTGTTCTCCAGTCAGTGCATGTCACTAAGTATATGCATTGTAAGTCAGTCAGATCAAAAATTAAACCAGCTTTCTGGAGCTTTGGGGTTTTTTTAGAACATTTTAAGGGTGTTGTAACATTTGCTTGTTTTTCATAGCTGTAACAACAGTGAGTTATCATATGACCAATAACAACCCTGTATCAAAGCAACGGAAACAGTTTACAATACACGACTAGCAACATCTGTCTTTGCTCCGAGACTTCATGCATTTTGTTCAGTTGTGCATGACAGACATCTCAATCAAGCTGATCATTTTTTAGACATTTTCAGACATATATCAATGTTCTTCTTTCACTTTGCAAGAGTTTTCTTATAATGAATAGCAACACCTGCCTATCAAATGTCCTGAACTTGCAGACAACACTACCCTTGCCTAGGTAGAGGTCCTCAAGCATATACTAGAAATGACAGGAAAAATCTATTAGTGTCACCATGTATCTTAAAAGTTCACCCTTGCCAAGAGAACGCACAGCTCCATATTTGTCCAACTTACCTTCAATCCTGTCTTGTGGATTTTTTCTGTCAGCTGATCAACAGCAATGTTCGAGGGTGCACAAACCAGCACAGCTCCGTTGTTTTGTTTCACCATGTGATAGACAATAGTGGCTGATGTGACAGTCTTGCCAGTGCCAGGTGGTCCCTGCCCAGATAAAAAGTGTTGTAGCATGTAGCAAAGTCAGCAAGTTAACTGCATTATTTGCCAAAAAAAAAAAACCCAGGTAAATTGTACAACTAAAAGGAAGGACAAGGAGCATACCGCATCAGAAAGTCAATGACTACCTGCATTGTCTAAATACACAATTAGATTACTACGAGTGACAATAAGAGCCATTATGTACTTTGTCAAAAATATATACCAAACAATGGCAAAGAGAGAGGACGAATATTTAACAGTCAGTCCACACAATAGCAGTCATATTACACCAATTACAGAACAAGACAATTAAAAGAAGGCAGAACATACAGGTTACACCAGCATAACTTTCATATTATTTGAGAGCTGGGTGTACTTTTCTTTTATTACCATTGTAGTAAGTATAGTTTGCGACTACACCAACAGTACCTGAATCAGACTCAAAGGTCTCTGCAGGACAGTCTTCACGGCATACACCTGGGAGTGGTTAAGCTCTGGCAAGCCAGGGGCAGAAAACCGCTTCGGCAAGGTGCACTTGAGGGCAATGTCCTCCACCTCGTGGCCAAGGAGCTTGTGGTAGATGTAGCCCCATACAGAGGTCTCGTCCACAGCAAATGTTTTCAGGGCAGACTGCATTCTGTTGAGAAACCAAGACCATATCTTTGCGTTACACAATAACAACGCTACCCATACCACATGTGGTCTGTCAAGTGCAAGATACTGTGTATTAGGAAAATGCTATAATTTATTTTTTTAAAACATGGAGCAAATTATACCATTTTCTTTATCCGACTGAAACCTAGGAAGAACGCTCAGAGACAAAAAACCTGTTATCCAGATAAAGGGGCCTTTATGACAAAATTCTCTCTAAATTGTTGGAATTTTTACCCCTGTGCGAGAGGCGGCTCTACACATAACTGCCACTCAGGAATTTTAAAAAAGGAGGAAATTCACACAAAGGCGTATGCGCGCTCTCTGAAGGCCGGAGTAAAACCAGTGAGTTTCAGAGGCAATATATTAGAACATCTAGCCTATGGTTTTGGAAGGGAAAAGTGTCATATTTGTTAACCATAGGCTGTTGAATTAAAATTAAAATGTATTTGAAAAAAAAAAACTCAAAAAAACCAAGACAAGCTGACTAACAAGCATTTGACACAGTTTGGTTACTAAAAAGCCAGTGTTTGTTGCCAGCTGGTGTCTCATAAAAAGTTTTCTTTCACTTTAAACTGGTGCATCGATGAAGAGCAGCATTGGATCAAGGAGGCCACACTTTTGCCACTGCCACTGTACTGGGCGATTTCTTTATCACACCAAACGCAAAGTGCAGCAAGAGGCTTGTTCAATTTTCTACTGAGCTTTTCAAGTCGCACACCGTCTGCTTCTTTCTCATTCCAGCTCTTCTTATTTTTGCATTCTGCATCAATTTCTCTCGAATTTCCGTCGTTTTCAATGACAACTCGACGTGCCCACGTCCCAATGCTCGATCGACACTGTTGCTCCACAATAAACAATGTGAAACTAGCGCTTGGCAGGTACAGAACAGAAGTAGAAAGCTTTGGGCGGACATGCACAAGCCGCGTTTCCGTATCTTTCCCGGTTCTGTGTTTTCTGTGTGAAAAAAAAAAGTATCGCAATTTGCGACCGAGAACGGTCCAGCAGAGGAAGGAGGAAAGAAGCGGGAAAAGCTAGGTTAGCGAGAGAAAAAAGCGGCAGCTATGTCTACAGGAAGATAACCACAAGTGTTTTAGTTTTTAGGTTTTACGGCCCTCGCAACTGCATAAGGTCATATGAGCGCCAGAAAATTAGAGGTGTTACAAGAGAGTAACAAACATAAAAAAGAAGGAGAGGAGATAAGGACAATAGATGTTTGATAGGAAAGAAGAAGCAAACCACACTAGAGCACCCGCCAACAGGCCTGCCTAGTTCACTTTTCCTGAATTAGGGACTCCTAGAGCCAAAAACAGGGACATTTGACCCAAAAGAGGGACTGGACAAAACGTAACTCTTCTGAGTCTTTTGGCGGCTTTCTTGGACTTGTTTTCTTCTCTCACCACGGCCTCATTTTCACTCCCGGAATGTTCACTTAATTCACTGGTCATGGACGCTTTCTTCTTTTTATTACCGGTATATCCACTAGCAGCACGCTTCATTATGAATATCAATCCCTCTAAACGTCGAAAATAATAAAAAAATTAGCAGAAAAGCACAAATAATCTTGGTCTAGATCTTAGGAAAGCTGGTCGTTGATGCGTCGCACGCGGCCCAAATCACAAAGATGCTATGCTGTATGATGAAGTGAAGATAGAAAGTCAGATACAGAAACAATATTGATGTCGAATCTAAAAAGACCCAAAAAAAGTCTAGACCAAATCGAAAAACAACGTGTCGCCAAAAAAGAATAGCGTGGAAGGCCAAATTTGTCCCAAGTTGGCTATCCGCACTCTTCTGGCAACTCAACAGGAAGCATGGTTTATTGATTTTTTCGGCGAAATAAAAACTATGCTCCATCCGCCGCACCGAAACGAAATAATTACAGGATAATTTTGCAGCCATCTTGAGATCGGCGGAAACCGGGACGAGGCGTAGCAAAAACGGGACACCGGGACAAGGCCTCGAAATCGGTGAAAAAAACGGGGCATCCCGGGAAAACCGGGACAAATAGGCAGGCTTGCGCCAACCACCTACAACCACAAGTGTAACGAGAGAAAAAATCCACAAACAAAACTAAAGGAAAAGAGGACATGCAGAATTTAACAATAGAGGAGACCCCTGAATCATCAAAAAGTAGCAAATAAAAAAAATAATCAGCGTACTCGTTATCATTCTAGAAAAGTTTTCAACAAATACCCAGCAAGCAAACTGTCACTCCAGAAGCTGAGGTACAATTTGAGACGAATTATTATCCTAATGCTACATTTCCCAAGGAATAAAAGGAAAATAAATGAAAAGACAATCTATGTCAGAGTGCTTATAAATAATAAACTAATCCCCATCATTTTCCTCTAAAATAGGAACTTTTTTTTTTAAGAGAAGGGGGGAAAAAATGGATACCTGTCAAATGAAGTTGATTTCCACACAAAATCCAGCATAAAATTGTGGGTACAGGTTTCAGGAACACCTGCATTGCTCTTCAGCTCAATGGCAATTTCATCACTGTGATCTTAAGAAAACGGTTAAGGAAAAAACAAAACAAAACAAACAAACAAACAAAAACCCCAA
Organism: Aplysia californica; assembly: GCF_000002075.1. Taxonomy (NCBI): domain Eukaryota; kingdom Metazoa; phylum Mollusca; class Gastropoda; order Aplysiida; family Aplysiidae; genus Aplysia; species Aplysia californica. The sequence goes on from NW_004797455.1 coordinate 965,583, forward strand.
GAGTCTAAACCTTTAAGAAAAAAACAAACAAATGAAGCACAACACTTGGATCCAAAACATCAGTCAGAAACTGGACTGGGCAACCACTGATGCCCGCAGCAAAACTAAATATCAAAACTTAGGCATTACTTCTTCCGCTCGCCCAAGCCCTTGCCTATCTTTGAAGTTTATGGATAAGTTAGGTACAACAATATACATGAAAAATTTACATGTTGAAGTACACCAAATTTTAAAAAACAGGAAGCTTATCACGTCTACAATATACCTGTTGACAAAAGCTTGGTTACAGGTTATTAAATTCTGGGACAAAAAGCAGAGAAAGGATACTGTCTGGAATCTTGATGACATGACCAACACCAGACCAAGGTTTCTGCAGCTCTCCAACATAACGCAGTTTCAATTCATCACCGTGCATCAGCTTCATCTCTGAGGGACAACACAATAGAAACCAATTTAGGCAGCTGTCACCACAATAATTTAAATCTGTATACTTACTAGTAACTGAAAACTGCAACTTAAATAGACCCCTCCCCAAAAAAGCATCTGGCCTTCATTGTGAATTTAAAAGCAATGGCTTCTCTTTCTTCCTTACATATATGGTGGTCTCCGCCTAAGATCCACGTGCTCAGGAGTAATGAAAATGTGGGATCTTAGCACACCAAGGGAAGAATCGACAGCTACCCATGTTAATGCCCACAAGCGGTAAAATGGTCTCTTCACTCTAAAATGAACTGACATATGGCAAGCAAAGAGCAATCAACCTTGATGACCAATCACAGTTTCACAAATTCCGGAGTAAAAACAACTGTTGCAATGGTCAGGGAAGAGTTAACAGTTTGATGTGATCCCGCCTGGAGCAAACTTGTTGGTCCTACCCACCCAGCGTGTGATGTAAGTTTATGAGTGTGAACCAGTCTAGGGAAAACATTGTACCATTTCATTGAGATTTAAAACGCTCATGTGGTCACATTCACGAGAGTCGCTGATCAGTGACACTATATGCAGTTCAATGATCTCAACTTTTTACTCTTGGTTGATCGGTTGAGCCCGTCAGAGTTTTTGTTCTGTAAATTATGATCTGAAAGGCAGGATCTTGGCTGAATGTGTAGACTTTCAGAGTGAACCAGAGCAGGATCTTTGGGGTGACTTTTGAGGAGTAGAAATTCTGTTTTCTTACAACAGTGGGATCTTAAGGGTGGGATCGTAGGCTGAGACAACAGTACTCCTTAATTCATACCCTTAAATTTTTTACAACACAGCCAATCATGAAACCAGCATAAAAAGTGTACAAAATCTGAAAAACAAGGTTCACACTACAAATTTTCTTTAAATTCTCACCATCATTAGCTTTTGAAAGGCAGAAGTAAGCAATCCTTTTCTTGTTTAGTCCCACATCCCATCTCACAACAATATTGTCCTGGGTCTGTGACTCTTTCAGTCTCTTGTCATAATCAGCCTCCAGTTTCACAAGGGGTCCAAAAATGTTCTGATACTGATAGGCATCATCATATCTGAAAGTTTCATAAAAACACAGTAAAAGTAAAAGACATCAGAATACAACATATGTCTGAAAAGTTTCTAAAAACAGTAAATCCATTAATATAAAAAAGCATAACGGTCCAGGCACACTCATGGGTCTCAACTCATAATTTTTAAAAAGGAGGAACTTTCCGCGTGATCGCGACAGAAGCCCATTTTCGCGAGACACCCACTATTATTATACCGTTAGACTAGAATGTTGAAATAAAAACCATCAATTTATCAAAGCAAGGTTATTTCATACCAGTTTGAGGGTTTGGAAGACAATTTCAAGTAAGAGTCACTTACCAAATATTTACAATCTTGATTACGTACAGAAAGTGGAGGCGCACTGTGGTCTTGTGCGACTTATATTTTATCTTCATCATATTCGCCTGCATATAAACTATATAAAATGAATCTTGTTTTGAGCCTGGGAAAAGGCCCAGAACCAGAATATCGACTGTCATGAACCAGTCTGGGTGTAATGATTCATATAATAAACGTGAAAGACAAAATTAATGCTCAAACTGAAAGTAGAGTAATAACTTGAATAGCTCAAGTAAACCTATTCAGTGTGAGAGGAGTAAGAACTGTGGGAGGGCAACATGTCAATCTGCGAATAAAAGTTAAAATATAGAGACATAATTTACTGTCACCCATCCAATGAAACGCGAACACTTAGGCCCCTGCCATAAATTCATTAACACGCTTACAAGTAGTTATGACGGATCCCGATTATACGCAAGGCATGCACTAACGCGCACTTTGCATTTGCAGAGAGCTGTAGTGGTAATCAAAATTCTAAATATTAAAATTTGCTTCCAATTTCTTTTTTTTGTCCTCTGGTGTTGCGTCCAGCCCTCCCCCCATCCTCGAATGTATCTTTTTTAAAAAATCAATAATCTCCCCCCATTCCTGAGTCCTGTACTTCACAGCGCTCAGAACGCGTGCAGGTTCATTGACCGGTCACAATGATGAGCCCGACAAGACGCTTGTATAACTTTCTTTTCTTTTTCTTTTTTGGCCCCCACAAACGACAGCACAGTGAAGAACATTATTTTCATGGCGACACCACGTTTGTAATGCAGAACCTGCATGTTACAAATGTTGCGTATTCAAACTTTTACAGACAAATTTCTGAGATCTTGATTTTCCGGTCGAGCCTCGGTGTCACATACAATTCCGCTTCCCGCCATAGCCGCCAGTTCGCGTGAAACGTACTCTCAGACAGGGAAAAGCCGAATTAATATCACAATCGCGACCGGCAAAAATGAACTTAAAGACATTATCAGATTTGGTTTTCAAATAATATTTGAGATCTTTTATGTATTTTCCCATGTCTCGGCGATTTTTTTCAAATTCCCGAGGTCTGGCAGTCACTCTGCTCCCAGCAACCTTCTGATTGACCCGCTGTCGCGGTAGCGGAATTAAGCGGAGGAAATGGCAGTAGCAGAAATCCGCTAAATAGCGGACTATTGAGACCCATGCACACTGCATAAGAGATCTTCAAGGACACACCAGAGGTCCACATCGAGACAGCGCTTTTCATGTGATTAAAAAAGGAACTTGCAAAGCAAATCAGGGTAGTCAAACTCCTGTGTTAGAAGCTAGAACATTTGTCATTTCATTTTGAACATTGCCATTTTTTATCATTGGGAAGTCTTTGGTTAATATCATAAGAGTATAATTTGTAATGGTGATTCTTGTCAAACAAAACAAGTTTATCTTTAATCAAAACAGCTGCCCCACACAAGCATTTCCTTCATGTTGAAGTAGTGACTGATGAGATCCTGCAAAATGGTTCTAAATACGAAGAAGAAATTTCAAATAAAATACATTCACCACGCAAGAGTGTAAGTAAGCTTATAAGTAACTGTCTTTGTATACCAGTCTGCAGCATAAGACAAACAAAATGAGAGGGAAATATCCAACCTCAGTTGCACTTGAGTAGGTTCTTCGTCCAATCCAGTCCGTTCTAGATCTTCTAATTTGGCATCTGGGTTGTCCTTCAAACAAAACAACAACAAAAACAATTTAAAAATCATCAAAACTACTGCCATTTCAAAATAATGCAGACACACTATCATTTGTTAACAATTCATTTAAGCAGTACATGCTTAAAATACAGGTTAATATGAACTTATTTAAATAACTTGCGAGTTTCTGACTGAAATAAACAACAAGATTAGACTTCGACAGAAATCGTTCTTACATTTTTGTATAGATGTCAGTCCATATATCACAACCCCTGAGTTTTTAGTTGGTTCTCATGTTTTTGAGATCATATTCCTATTTTTTTTAAACAAATAGAAGAGCCAGCGTATTATTAATATCCAAAGGCAAAACTAACATACCCCCTTGAAGAAATAACAAAACTTGCATAGCTTAAAAGAGCTGCCTTTTGTTTCATTGCCACCATTTTCAACTTCATATACAAAAATACATCACATAATTGAAACACAAAAAGAACATTCTACAACTTAGCAACAAACAAAAAGGCAAAAGCTCAATAGCTACAGAATCGATAACAAAAACATCAGAAATAAAGCAGAACGTTGAGTGACAGTACCTTCCAGAGTTCCTCCAACTTGTTGATCTGCTGAGCAGTGATCTGACGACCACGAAGCTGCTCTTGTTCACTGGGTACTTTCACCAGCCATGACAGGAAACTCCGATCATTGATCAGCGGCAGCCACTGACTGGGATCCCTGATAGATTGAGGACAAAGTTTTCATTTTCACTTGCATCTGATTGCACTTTTCAGTTTTGCAAATAAAAGTACATTTGTCCACTGTCACATTAGTCACTGTACAAATAAACCTATTTTTTTCCTCTCAACTAGGCTAAAAAAATTGTTTCAGTAAGTGTTTTACGGCACTTGCAACACAATTAAGTCATATATGGTCACTTTTAAGCACAAGGGGGCTATCCCGAAAAATGCTGTTCCTGAGAAAATTGGTAAAGTTATACGGGCTGCCCACTACGGCTGGATCGGGCCGATCGCCCGACTCGATCGCCTGAAACTGAAAACACCTTTGCTTTTTGAGGCGATCGAGTCAGGCTATCCCTGTCGTAGTGGGCACCCCGTATACAGAGAAGGTAAAGTTTTTGCCCTTATTCAGTTTCTTTAAAAAACAAGGGGAGTTTTCTCTATAACCAAACAAATACACATATCAATGAAACCAAACTTCTTCCGGAAACCCCTGAAATCTGGGTTAGTCCGCTTGTCCTTAAAAGAAAGAAAAGTAGGAGAGATAAGGACAATAGATGTTTGATAGGAAAAAAGGAGCAAAGAAATTATCTTGATATGGGCGGTTTTCTAAACATGATTCCTTGTTGAGAGTATAAACTAAAATCAAATGAATGCCTATGAAAACAAAGACAGGTAGTAGGTGTATATTTCAACTCAATCAACATTATAACTCAGAAAATATTTTAACAAGTGTTTATACATTATCATGTATCTCAGAATATTTTACACAATAAGGTGCGAGCTGTATAGCCGCAGGACCAACGACAACAACATACCAAAACAACACATTCATAAGATTGAAGCAGTCCCTCTATCAGACACTCAAATCAGGAACATGACCAAAAAAACAAACAAACAAACAAAAATAATCTCTGAGATCATTACTCATCCACAAAGAGGTATCATTTACCAGTTCATGTCCTTCAAGTTGCTGAGGTTAGCACATGGATGGCGGCACAGCAAAACCACAACAGACTCAGCTTTGGCCGGAATGAAGCCAAGCAGGAAAACATTCCGGCAGCCACAGTTGTAGCATTCCAGCACTGTCTCTCCCAGAGGCCCATCCCTGTGCAGAGTCACCTCCTTTGTCTTTGCTCGTACCAGATGGTTGATGATATGACTGGCGAGAATTTTTTTTTTTTAAACAACACAGGTCTACCCCAAAACCTAGAAATTAAAACTTGCTCCTGTATCCTTAAAATTGAAATATCTGTACAAAATTCAAAACATGCATATATATTGAAACTAACTAGGAGTCCAAAAAAAAAATTGTTAATACTAAATATATAAAGGTTAAAATTAAAAAAGGACTCCATAAACAAAATTAGAAAGAAGATGATCACTTAGAATCTGTCTCTATATCGGGAAGGGGGGGGGGGTTACTTTCCTTGCAGTAATTTGGAAAACTTATGTTCAACTGCTGTGTGTCAGGAAATATAAAGCCAATATCCTATCTCATATCATATGTGTCAAGAAATGAATTATGAACTTCCCCTGTCAAGAAATTGATATTCTCACTAAAAGTCTTCAAGAAAACCTCCCTTTTTTCTCCATGTAAAAACGTAACCCATGGAAAACATGTTTCGTACGATAAACAAATTATGCATACTAGATGAAATTTAACACTTTACCATAATAAGGCTCATATAGTAGAAACCCTTGCCATCAAAGGCAATGGAATTTTGGGGAAAAACCAAAGAAACTGGGTGGTAAACATCGCCAATCGGCGAGATGTGACTGTAAAATGTTAAAAAAGGATGCTACAAACAAAAGAAAGTCTAGTTTTAGTAAGAGTTTAACGGCATTTGCAACACAATAAACAAAAAAAGAGTCTAGTTTTAGTGAGAGTTTAACGGCATTTGCAACACAATAAGGTCATATATAAAAGTGCCAAAAATTAGGTTTTTTATAGGAAAGAAGGAGCAAACCACACCAGAACACCCGCCAAACACCCACAAAAAAGTCTAATAATCCAAAACGTCGCTTGTAAAAACATGTATTTAAAAATTACAAGATAAAAATTAAACGATAAACATTTCCCCGAGCTTTGAAATAACTAGTCACAAACGCCTTACCTGCCAGAAGTGTTTCCTCTTCCATTACAAAACCACTTTTTACTTGCGTTGCAGTACACAACACAAGCTGGGTCATGGATGCCACAGTATCTGTAGAAGATAAAGAACAGATCTGTATCAGCACAGCACAAAAAAATGGTTTTCAAAGTCAAGCATATCATTTGAGCGAGTTTAAGTTTAAAAAAAGGGTGTCAGGAAGTTAAGTTTGGTAGATTTTTTACGGCGCTCGCAACTGCATAAGGTCATATGAGTGCAAAACAGGTAACAGAATTATTCAGAAGGGGAAGGGACAAGATCTTTTCTTCTACTTACGAGCAGGCATGCTTTGGCAAATCCTTCATGTAAAACTGGTTCTCCTCTGGTTCTTCTTCAAAATTCAGCTCGCCAACTCCTTGGGTAATGGTCGACACTGTGATGTCAACATCTCCATTTTCCACGATGTGATCAACACCATTCACCTTTTGATAAGAAATAAGATGAAAATTAAGAAAAAGTTATGTACTTCTCACAACAACTTGATAGCATCAAAAGATTTCCTCAGGCTGTGAGCCTAGAATCCAGATTCGAACCAAAAGGAAATACAGTAGTCTCCGCCTAAGATCCCACCGCTTACGATCCCGGTTCGCTTACGATCCCGGTTCGCTTACGATCCCGCTGTTTTAAGAAAACAGAATTTTTACTATACAAAAGTTACCCCTAAGATCCCGCTCTGATCCACTCTGAAGGTCTACATTCGGCTAAGATCCAGCATTTCAGATCATAATTTGCGGAACAAAAACCTAGACGGGACAGCCGATCAACCAAGAGTGAAAAGTTGAGATCAATAAACTGTCTGTCTCGTCGAAGATCAGCCACTATCGTGAATGTGATCAGATACATGTGTAAAACTCGATGAAGAGATAAATGTTTGCCCCAGACGGGATCACACCGGGGTGTGAACTGACCGACACGTTTCTTTTCCCCGAACATCGCACTCACACCTGAGCTCTCCCCCTAAACTTACATCACTCGCTGGGTGGGTAGGGCCCACACGTTCTCTCCAGGCAGGATCACATTGAACTGTGAACTCTTCCCTGACCATTGTAGAAGTTGTCTCTCCCAAATTTGCGAGACAGACTGAATTTTAATTGGTGTGTTCACAACGTAATGGTGTGTAACGACAAAGGCGGTTATGGGGGCTCGGTTAGATATGGAAAGCTATAAATTTTCGACAGGTAAGGGGGAGGGGCAACTGGATTTATAGCGTAGATATTGAGGCTAATGATAGGATAATAAAATAAGTGAAAATGGCGCGCCTCATCCCACTATGCACTGTGATAGGCCATCAAGGTTAACAACCCTTTGCTCACCATACGTCATAAACCCACCAAACGGTCACGTCAGTTCATTTTAGAGTAGAGGAAGACCATTTTGTCGATTGTGAGCCTTAGCATGGGTCACCATGATTCTTCCCTGGGTTCGTCGGTTAAGACCCTGGCTCGCCTAAGATCCCGCCATTTCCTTGCTCCCAAGCAACGGGATCTTAGGCGGAGACTACTGTACAACAATGTGGACACCGAGACTGACCAATGACCAGACAAGAGAGTTCCTCATTTCGCCTATCGTTCCACTCCACCACTGATCTACTCTTTTCTCTCTAGTCTTTTACGCAATTTATCAACTAAAACTTAAATTTAGAGCCTCCACAAGAGCTTACTGTGCAGACACTATTCTATATTTCAATTCATAGTTACACTGATCGCAAATTCTCTACTTCATTGAATAAAAGGTGACCTATACTAATAAAATTTGCAATTTTTCTCAGCTCAATGAGTCCGACTTGAAATAAGCTGACTACATACAGTCAGAAATTATTTCACAGATCATTTTCATAATACAGAGACGATTGTTACAGAGACACTGTTCAATAAAAATTTCTCCCCAAGCGGGAACCGAACTCAGACCTGTTTGCGACAGCGAAGCATTTGACCGCTACACCACCCACATTAGTCATTAGTGGGAAAAAACAGGATCACACAGAAAATGCAAACTATTGAATCCCACACTAGCTTAACCTTTTGACCCAACATGATCCATGCACCTGAGCTTGTAGAGGCAAACTCACCGACTCAACAGACACAATATCTCAAGCTGCCGAACGCTTTCGGAATTTTGAAAGAGTTAAAAGGTGATGAACTCTGAAGTGCACAGGACCATGTTGTAAGATTAATTATTAGGTGTATGCCTCTAACTCGAGAGGCTGTCACTGCAGCAAGTCTCTCTCAGAAAGCATACATGGAATCGCTGTGAAATCAGTTGCCCGTTAAAATAATTAAATCGAAGAAATCAGCATTTTTCCCTCTGATTGGACAAGTTTTATTGAATTTTTGTTTTTTCGCTCAACACCTTTCATGCACATTTATTGTGAATTTTACACCCAAAAAAAAAAAAAACCCATTATTAAAGGCACATAGAATGTAAGCTTGCAGTTTTCAAAAGAAATGTCAAACAATGGAAGCCCCAAACTTTTGCTGCTATTTTCACGTTAATTTCACCCCTGAAACTAGACGAAATCCACCTCCTTCAATCGCAGATATCTCTACATTCTTTTCAAGATAGATGGGTACTTTTTTCCCCAAAAAACAAGACAAACAAGCTTTAAGGTGACTACAATAACTCCATATGCCCAAAAATTGACAAGCCCCTGATTCCACCACTGTGTGACACACCATATCATTGTACCACACAAATCAAAAGAAATCAACATCAATGAAGATCAGCCTCAAGGTCACAATAATTAATACTTATGAGCACTGTGGTTGTTTTCTTGAGAGTAACAAGTTGCCACAAAACCAGCCGTCTAACTTTTAATGCTTTACTTTAGAAAAACTCTAAAATTTTATCTCTTCAAGCGTGCATGCATAGTCCATTACTGCGCTCATCCATTCACATGTAATACCTTTGTAGTTCTCCTAGTCGAACCTGCTCTAACAACCAGTGTAAAAGACATGGGTCCAAATAACCATCCATTTCTCCCCCCCCCCTCCAGATACTTTTGCAATAATTATAATGACTGTTCAAGAGGACCTCGTGTCTAAGATGACGACCACTTTTCCCTTTGACAAGGGTAGCTGCCTTTGACAGGTTCACATACGTAATCTTATTCAAAAGACATTAATAACTTCAAAAATCTGAAACTAATCAAGTTCGCTATTTCCCTACTTGTATTAACAGTAAGAAGTTTGTTAACTTTTTAAAAATAAATATCATGACGCAATGGAATCAGGCGCTCATCAATTAATTTTGAAACGTGGAATTATTGTGGTACCATCTGAAAGTTGATTTATTTTGCTTCCAATTAAATAAATTTCCCTGAGGTGGCCTGGTTTTCAGTGGGGAAATAAATGAGAAAATGGCCGCCAAAGTTTAGTAACTCCAATAGTTACAGAGTCTTTGAAAAAAGAAAAATGACATATTTTGTGCCTTTAATCAATGTTTTTCAGTAAAATTCAATTCATGGACATATATGTTTTTTTATGGACATAAAAGAGGACGAGCCCAAATATAAAAATTCAATACAAATTTCCAAACTGGCGGAAAAATGCCTGTTTATCCGATTTCTGTATTTTGACGTGAGCCTGATTTCTCCACGCTGCTTCACATATAAAAACAAAACTTACATTACATATTATAGCCTATTACCGGAAGTCCTTTTTCCGTTTTATAACGAAAAATCAAAATTTCAACCAAACATAAATTGTCCAAGACGGCCACCCATTCATTGTCAAGGCAAGTGACTGTCTGAGATACAACGATGTCTTGTTATTTATTTAGTAAAAGTTTTACTGCCCTCACAAGTGCATGGTCATATGAGCACTAAGGGGTGGATGTCAACAAAGAAAACTTTACAGGGAATCAGGCTCACTCCGCTCACCTTTCTAGCCTAAACAGCACAAAGCCTGTTTCGACTTTCAAGGCACCCCGGAAATAGTGGGTCACAAGAGTGTGACAAACACACAAAAGAAGTAGAGGAAAAATGACGATAGCAAGGATTAGGAAAGAAAAAGTAGCAGTTCCCTGAGCATAACATTGTTGAATAAGCCCATTTACAATTCTACTGTGCATAAGAATGAGAAATGTCCCCCCCCCCCCCCCCCCCTTTGGGAATAGCCTAAAGACACTTCAGTCGGTGGCGCCGCCCTGGGGGGGGGGGGGGGGGGACAAAGATGTCTTGGATAGTCATGATAATATTTCTTTAAAACGCAGTGTCGAAAGTGGGAAGCGGTTGTTCAGTACAGGGAAACAGTAAAAAATTTATGTGGAAATCAATTCCTTTCATTGCACACGATCATAACAAAGTAATTCTACCTCTGTCTAGATCTAGACCTAAGCCATATATTATAGTCTAGAAGAACCCGTATACTTTGTGACTTTGTTCCTGGTTACTGGGTCTGTATACATTCAAAGGCAAAAAACTATTCACTTGCTCTAGACTTGAGGTAGGCAACTCTGAACTTTACATGAAGCTATAGCGAGCACCTAGCACACCTCTGTGATTGGTCCAAATATAGATGACGTATTTCCGCCACCAATTTATTAATTATTGTTGGCCTTCCAGTGTTTCCCTCAAGACTCTTGGGTTTCCCTTGCCAGTTGACTAAATCTCTCTGTGTTTGTTTGAGAATAACATGGATATGGATATTATTCTCACCCGGTCTGAGAATGCAATATATATATAAAATCCTGACATTATGCACGCATACCTTCACCAAAACCCTAGATCTAGACAAGTATATATTAATTGGAAGAGGCTAGCCGTATTTTATGACGGCTAAAGTGCTGGGCTAGCGATACTTAAGTATGGCTAGACAGCTGGGCTAGCCGTACTTATTCTTAAAATCTTAATATGATGGCTAGACTGACCATAAAAAGGCCTACTGCATTGTCAATAAATGTAAATAGTTAGCAGTACCAAAAGTATTTGTATTTGAGACGAAACCAGGTGCCTTAATGACAGTGCATGTATTTAAAACCTCCTGTTTTCTAATGATAATACAGCCTAAGATAAGTACGGCTAGACTGGCAGCGTGGCAGGCTAGCCGTACTTAAGACTTCTTGGCTAGCCATACGGCTAGACGGCTGAATTGTAAATGAAATTTTTAGTTTGCAAAGCCTAAAGTATTTGTATTTCTTCAGACAAAACCAAAAGGTGCCTTACTGACTTGCATTATTTAAACCTGAATAACTACTACATCTATCTAGATCTAATGAGACCTGTTGTGTACTCAACAAGTTCGAGTCGATAGGGCCAAACCTAGATCTAAGTATGGCTAGCCACTTCGATATTAATTTCTAAATTCAGAAAGGAATTCCCTTTATAATCGTATGGCATAAAAAAAAATAATAGCTTAAACTGAAAGCTGTTTAATGAAATCATGTTAGTATGCCATTGTAATGTTAAATGTTAGAATTGGATTTGTTTACAACACATACATTTTACCCCTAACAGAACCCACAAAGGCAAGCAGTGCCTTGACCCTTGGATTATTTTTTCCTTGATTTTGATTGGTTAAACCAAGTAAAATTTTCCATTACAGAACCGATAATAGCAACTAAAGGTGACATTATATTTGCTCAAAAAGTAAGGTTTTCCCCCAGCTCGAGAGCTGGCCCACGATTTTAGTCGCCTCGCACACTCAGCGGAGTGAGGGAGAGAGGGAGGCAAGTGTTGTCGCCTGGAACGGAAACGAAAAACCCGGGTGAGACTAAAAATTAGGGAAGATCTACCCAAATGACGGAGAATGCCCGAAACGAAATTAAAAAGAAAAAAACGGATGAGAATACTAGTCTGTCATGTGAGAATAATCACAGAGTTATATACAATCTCAGCAATTCTCCTTCCCAATTTACCATCGTCAAAAAGTAGTACACACACACACGCAAGTGCGCGCACACACACACAGCCCATCCTCCCCCCCGGGTGAGAATTATCACAGTGATGTTGTAAACAATCTCAGCAATACTCCTTCCCAATTCACCATCTTCTAAAAGTTGTACACACGCGCGCGCGCGCGCGCTCACACACAGCCCAATTTCAGTCAGCATACGATCTAGATCTAGTGACGTAGCCCATTTGCGTGCTAAGCGGCAAAGCGGACCCACCACGGTGAGATCTAGATCTAGTCAACTGGCAAGGGAAGCCCCTGAAGACGACAAAAGTAGATGGCAGAAATACGTCATCTATACTTGGGCCAATCACAGAGGTGCAAGATCTAGATTTCTCGGTGCTTGCTGTAACTGTAGCTTCACGTGATTCGATCTAGAATCTAGTTCTGTGTGGATAGCCTACTTTGTAATGCGACTACACGCAGGGTGTAAACCGAGATACGATCGGCTGAACCTGTGACCCATGAATATCGACACGACACCCTCCCTGTCACACCAACCCCTCCTCTCTCTCTCTCTTTCCCAAGGTAGGGTAACAAACGAAAAAGTCCCCAATTTATAACATGTATTACAAGGCCACACTAGATTTAGATGCTCTTCTTTTATTTCTTCATCTTCTTCTCCTCCTGCTCCTCGTCCCCTTGCTTCTTCTTCTCCTCCCTCCCTCTCCTTCTAAGCCTTCTTCATCTCCTCCTCGTTCTTCTTTATTTCTTCTCCTCCCTCCCTCCTCATTCTTCCTTCTTTTCTTCTCTTCCATCTACACCTCGGATCCTCCTCCTCCTCCTTTTCATGAGCACTCAAACCGCTGTGAGAAGACAGCCAAAGGTGCGAGACCAAAACCGGGAATTCCTAGAGTATCCACAGGTTCAGCCAATCGTAGCCCGGTTTACACCCTACGTGTAGTCGCGTGTTACTTTGTTATTGCTGTGTGACATGTAGATCTAGATCTAAGATCTATGTACATATGTTGTCTGATCTATTTGTTTGTAAAATTGTTTGGTACTGGTTTTTCCCCTGTGCAGGGCAATCATGCAAGACAGATCTAGGTGAGTCAAGACTGACCAGTTTGTTTCTAGTCTCTACTGTACCAGTCAACCACTAGTTAAGATGAAAAACAAAGTTAAAAAATGATGTTAAAAAACAAAACTAAATTGATTTGGTTGTCTACAAAGATGCTACGGCTATTTAACTTTCCGCATCAAGCCGAACTACGCGGGTCGCCATTTTGTTTCGTTTGCCCGGAAGTTCTCGCGCTGCTCCTCTCTCTCTTTCTCTCCACTGCCCACAGCCACAGACAAAATTGCACGCTTTTAGGCTAACACTAACAGTAGTAATACTTATAGATCTAGAACGTTTGTTCACAGCACAGAATTCTATAATATAATTCTGTTATCACAGTGTAGAATTCTGGGCGCTTTTTCGGTAGTTCCCACCCCGCAATTGTTATTCACGGGTTTTGGCCCCAAGAGTAGGGGGGTTTCAGGGGGGCTTGCCCCCCTGACCTAACAAAAAGGCTGTCGTTATTCGGACTCGAGTCCGAATAACATTTTTTCGTATTCGGACTCGAGTCCGAATAGGAAAAAATGTTATTCGGACTCAGGTCCGGAAAAAAGGAAGTGTCTTCGTTCTATAGATCTAACGTTCAGTGCTTCCAATTTTCTGCCATTTTTTTAGTTTCCCCCACACCTTATCTGCCGATCCAATGCCCGCCGCCTCATTGATACGCCCCCCCCCCCCCCCCCCAACGTTTCCTACTTTCTTTGTTGTAGAAAAAGGTAAAATTGAAGATAAGCAGACCACCTGGCACCTGCATATTATGAGCTGTGTAAAAAAAAAAAGTCCGATTCGTTCAAATACACAAGCCTGTGTCATTCGATTGTTTACCAAGAAAAAGTTGTGTTGCTGTGTAGAGCTGAGCATACGGCAACTTTTGATTCCATAGACTAGCGCACAATTCATTACGTAGATCTACGTCAAGACTATCTTATTATTGTAATAATGATCAGTTGCCGGGGGGAAAAAGACTGACGCGTATGCGACGTTCAAAGCCCGGACCGATAGTGCCCCCCCCCCCACCACCCTCCCCGACACGCACACAGCCACACGTGTGCAGGCCGCCCATCCGACCCCGACACACGCTAACGAGCCATCTTTAATTGCTTCTGATGACCTCTTGACAAATAAACATTTATTAGAAGAGCTATACTATAACTTTTCAGGCCGGCCTCAAATTCATCATAAGATTAAAACTCGGCTCCTGCACAAAACGCCTTTTTGCCCGAAGTGATCCCGGTCTCTACCCAGCCTGAGGCGAGTCACGAGTGAGGCAGGACAGGAAGCCGGATTCACGAGTCACAGGAAGTCGGAAGTGATGTCATGCTGGACAAGAATCAAGAGTCTGAATATGTATATAAAATATAAATGTAAAATGAATTGATTTTTAAGGGCATCAAAACTATAAAGAATCTTAAAATATGGTAGATCTAATTATAATTTTTTAATATTGTATGCCAAAACGGCATGACATTCGAGTCCAAATAATCACTTCGTAACAAAAATAGGAAGGGGGGTTTCAGGGGGGCATGCCCTCCTGAATTTTACCACAATTTAATGTTTTGCTGTTGTTAGGTTTGATATCTTAGCTCACCGCGAATCAAATGTATAGATCTAGATCTAGAAGTAGGTCAGGCTCAAATAAGGGGGGTGGGAACTACCGAAAAAGCACCGAATTCTGTGGTTCAGGGTGAACGCCAAGGCAAACGGGTGAGAATAGCCAAAAGTGGCAAAAGACTCGCTTGCGCTATTCTCACCCAGGTGAGAATAGAGGTGGCCAAACATAAAACAGAAGGACTTCCGTAACGAGCGACCACCCCATCAAACACAATGAAGAAGAGGCCTAGAATCTAGACCTAACCCTACCCCTAGATCTACCCCAAGCCCAACAAGCCAAGCCCTCAATTCTACTGTCTCATAGTGGTCCCTCGTTACGGAAGTCCTCCCCATAAAACACTGATACCGACTATTTAAATCAGTATCGATATTTCAGTAGGCCTACACAAAAATCGGGACCACCATACCCAAGTAGTGCCCAAAGCTCAAAATGTTCAAAACCTTGAAAAACAAACTTACTTGACTCTGGCTCTGGCTGGCATTTGGCTCCAGATGAGACTGTTGAGTCTGTGACTGTGTTTGAGAAGGGATGGTAAAATCCGTAAACTCATACTCTGACCCTTGGGTATCGGCTCCTAACAAATCTGTCTCCTCAGTTTCCAAAAATGTGAGGGTTTGGGAGCTCGGCCCATATGCGTCGACACTCATGGTGTTGTATTTTGTGAGTGTCTTTGGGCTTGGCTAACAACAAGATGATACAATCGGCAAACCAACTTCAAACCTCAGGTGAAACGATAACGTTGATTCCGTGTAGTACCCGAAATAGAAGGCATAAAGTTATTTAAGCGCTCTACAGTGAGACAATGGCTGAGCGTCCACATTGATACACTTCCGAGTCGACAGAAGAATCAAACAAACTCCGTCATACAAATCACACGTTGGAACTGGTATCCTCAGCCACTTCCCCTACCAGGGTACACCGGACGTAGCCTACAAGTCTCCGAAGGCTCGAACTAGTAGGCTGACGTCATATGTCACGGCACGGAGAAACGACAAACCACAGGAAGTTGTTTCCTTTCACGTACGCATGGTTTGATGACGTCATTTTATACCTTTCTATCTCTACGTTTGCCGTTTTGGCATACAATATTAAAAAATTATAATTACCATATTTTAAGATTCTTTATAGTTTTGATGCCCTTAAAAATCAATTCATTTTACATTTATATTTTATTTAAGAATCATTTAAGATTCAGAATATAAAAATATAAGTCTATGTGTTTCATTCAAGGCAAATACATATTCGGTCTGCTTGCATACAATCATCACTCAGTACATGACATTGACAGCCAGCTCGCTGATATCAGAGCTGTCAGAGCTATAGATAGAAATCCCCAAGAAAAGAAAGAAAGAAAGAAAGGGAAAGAAACAAATGAAAGCACAGAATTCTAATTCTGTGAATGAAAGTAAGAAAGTATTTTTGGCGCTTGAAGTCACATGACAAGCGGTCGCAAATAACTGTCGTTTAGCGCAAGTAACGGCTGATGTACAAGACGAGTTAAAGATCAAGAGGCGAATGCTGCTGCGGAGTCATTCAACTTGTCACCACAACTGTACCAACTGGCGAACACTTAATCAAATAATATTATAATAGTGGATCTATGAAAGATATCATAATAACGGATAAAATACCCCTTCCCAATTAGGAAATGGGTAGAAAATAAAATGTGGGCTCTTGTTAATTCTTGAATGAGGTAGTAACACATTATTTAGATCGGCTCCAGGGCACGTTCTGCTTGTGTTTTATAGACATGTTCACACAAAAAATGCAAATTGAAAACACGGGAGAAAAATTTATAGGAATACAATGATACCATTTACAACTTTTGATAATAATTGATTAATACCGAAACCATTCTTCAATATCCCCCTCCCTCTACAAAATAACTGCGATAACACTTGTTAGGGTTTTGTTTTTGTTTTTGTTAGGGAGGGGTGCACGTGTTTTACGGGCGCTCGCGACTGCAGAAATTGCAGACGAAAGCAGACGACAGAATAACTTGGTTAGAGAGCAGATGAAAGAAGATTTTTTTTTAGAGAAGACAATTTTACGTCGCTGTCAGGTTTCGAACCCGGGACATTATTTTGAGTGAGTGAGAGGCGAACAACTTAACCTCTAAACCACGAGAGCTTCCTATTCGTCAGTGGGATTGTAAATGTCCGACGTCTGCATTAACGCTATATGTACATCATGTACATAATAATACGTACACTTAACAGGCTGGCCTCTTACAGCGCTGTTTGCCAGGGTCAACCGGGGCTGGGTGAAATAACAGCCCCCCCCCCCCCCCTGCAAAAAGACAGAGATATATGTATTGATTAAATAGTCTTAGTATAGTTTCTAAAGTAAGGTTTTGCGGCACTCGCAACTGCATAAGGTCATAATAAGCGCCACGGGGTGTGTCAACAGAGAAGTCTAAACGGGGAATCCGGCTTTCTCTGCTCACCTCTCTAGCCTCAACTGCACAAAGTCTGCTTCGACTATCAAGGCACCCCAGAAATAACAGTTCACAAGAGAGTGACAAACATACAAAAGAAGTAGAGGTAAAATGACGATAGTGAGGATGAAGAAAGAAAAAGCAGCAGTTCCCCCTACGTTCCGGCACAGCCTAGTATGAGCATGACATTGATAAACCAACTCATTTGCAATTCTACTGTGCACAAAAATACGTTAATACCCCCCTCCTTTTTGGGGGGAATGGTCTAAAGACACTTCAGACAGTCGCACTGCCCTTGTCTTGGTTGGGGGGGGGGGGGGGTAAATTTTAATGGTCTTTCCCACCTGCGGATGGAACATATACAGTTGTCTGCTCTGCCTAAGATCCCACCGCTTACATTCCCGGTTTGCTGCAGGTTCGGCTGCTTTAAGAAATCAAACTTTTATAATTTTTACTACATAAAAGGCACCCTCCCGCTCTGAAAGACTACATTCGGCTAAGATCCCGCATTTCGGACAAAAATTTACAGAACAAAACACGGGCGGGGGCAGCAAACATTTGCGACCGGTGTGCTGTCAAAGACATGGCGTTCTTTACTACGTTAGTAAAGTACGCTATGGTCAAATACCATCCACTTTCGTGAACGAGATCACATCTCTGTTGTAAATCTCAATGAGAGGGAACAAAGTTTGTCTCAAGCGGGATCACGCCGAGGTGTTAACCAAAACTATCTGGTGTAAACTAGTCGACGAGAATTTGTTTTCCTCAAACATCGCATTCGCATCTGAGTCTGAGCCCTCCATCTGAATTTACATCACTCGCTGGGAGGGTAGAGCTTAAAAGGCGGCATCACACGCGATCACATCGAACTTTTTAAAACTCGTCGGTATACTTTGTTTCTCTGATCATTGCAACAGAAAACTGCTGTTGTATGTCACCTCTACGCCCGAATTTGCTAGACAGACTGTCGTCACAACTCTGTGGTGCTATGAACTCGGTTAGAGATGGAAAACTGTTAATTTTGGACAGGTAAAGAAGAGGAGCAATAGGATCGACGCAGACCTTGAGGATCATTTTTTGGAATTTGGATTAGTGAAAATGGCTTGCTTCATGCTATTATTGGGATTGGTCGTCAAAGTTGACCGCTCTTTGCTCGCCATAAGTCATAAACTCTTTTTGTAACTCACCCAGGGATCATGACAGTTCATATCAGTAGGCCTAGGGGAGACCACATTACCAATAGCGGGCCTGACCATTAGTCACTGCGGACTCTCCCCTCTGTGCTTCGACTGGGATCTCGTTCGCCTAAGACCTGCATTTTTCTTGCTCCCAAGCACAGCAGGTCGAAGGCGAACTACAATAGGCTATATAATGGCTTTCCAAGCAATGGAGTGGGACGCCCCTTGCAATTTAAATTGTGTAAGAATGGGAAGTCCTTCAACAGCTACGCATAGTTAATTCCATCATCCTTTTACTTTTGTTACTTTACAATAGAATAGAATATATTACAATGGCCGAAAAAATTAGGGTGCGAGCAGCTAATGTAAGCACTGTTCTGAGTATGAACAAATATTGACCGTCGACTATATTATGTATTTCTTTTAAAAAAGTTTTAAACTGTAGGTGTTTTTACGACCCCATCGAAAGAATTTAGATAATTTAAGGGGCGGGCTTCCAACCCTGCCTATGAGGGTCAACCCGAGATGAGTGGAATATATCTCATCAGAGAGACAGAGATACATGTACTTAGGCTAATAAAAATAAAAATGTTCTCCCGACTACTCAGTCCTCCTGCATGCGACAGCAAAATGCCTAACCGCAATACCGCAGACACCAGTTTTGACAATATAGAAGCTCATTAACACGATGACAGTCACTTTTCTGGGGGGGGGGGGGGGGGGTCACGAGAGCCAGTGAAATGTCATTAACTTACTACTGTAAGATAATCAAACAAAAGCAATATTTCAGTATTGTTGCAGCATAATGGTTGTTTTTGTTTGTTTAGAGAGTGCATCTTTTACACCAATTTCTTTTCTTGACGCAGGGAGTCGTCAGAATGCTATCCTTGTTGAAGTGGAGACTGCCTGAAGGCTAGAGGTATCACCAAAGTAAAGCTTTGTTGTCCCAGCTAACTTGGGTTTGAGGGCCCGGGCCAAGAACACCCTGAACACCTTTTCTGGCTGCTCTGCACATAGTTGATGGTTTGAAGCACGAAGTTGATGGTATGAAGAATGAAGTTGATGGTATGAAACAAATGTGAGGTCAGGGACATCCCAGCTGCTGGTAGCTTGTAACCTAGCGCAACCTGCTGTATGCACTGCATCAGGGGACACACACTTTGTTGTTATGAAAGATCAGGGCAGATGAGACTCTATGAGCCCAAATGGCCACACGCTGGGGGGTTTCAGTGAACCACTTCAGTGGCTTTCGCTCTTGTCCATAGCAGCATTGTGCAAATATGCAATAGATGAAGTTCTAAGCATTCTTCCCGGGCGAAGCTTCCGTGGTAAGCAACTAGGGCTGATGGTAATAGACTGCTACATTGACCTAAATGCTACAGAGTGGGGCAACTGCCAAATTGGTGTTCTTGTGGTCCGGGCCCTCAAACCTAAGTTAGCTGGAACTGGGACTACAAGTTTCTAGTGGTACATGTACCTCTAGGCAGTCTGCCCAGAAATGAGGATAGCATTCTGACAACCCCCTGCACCAAGATACTAGTCTGATCATCTTGTCTTTATCTTACCATCAGAGACATTGTACCTAGGCGAGAGAGTGAGTCTGAGGTGCGCCACTTTTTCACTCTTAAGTCTAACCTTTGCACAAATAAAATATATACTTTCTCTATCCATTCTCTCCCTTGTCTTTGTCATCTACCCCCCCCCCCCAAAGCATATCTTTTCAGCAATGGGCAAGCGCCAGTGGCAGTGGGAGTACTGAACTGTTAACACAAGCCAAGACGTAAGACGGCCAGGAGCTTTGGTCGTTGCATCACCGAGTTGAGAGTAAGGTATGATTGGCAACATCCATGGTATCTCGGCAGCTCACCCCCACATGCAAAAAGCGCTATAAAAGGTGCCCTAAAGAAAGCTCACCTCATTTACCCAGAATATATGATCTGCAGGGACAGCAATGTGGTTGAAAAAATTTGCCTGCTTAATTAAGTTCATTACAATGGTTCGCCAATTTCATGAGAGTATGAAAAGCCAGTATCAAGAGCAATGGTGTTTAGTATATAGTAAGGTTTTACCGCGCTCGCAACTGCATAAGGTTATATGAGAGCGTGTGAAACACGGTTGCGTTTGTAAAAGTTCACTGTACGGTTTAATTTTGGTCAATATTTATATTTAAAAAGTTAAAATGACGTTTTGCTCTCACAGCCTTGCCTTTTTGTGCAATAATACTTCACACCCCCCCCCCAAAAAAAAAGAGAGCAAAAATGCTATTGCTAAAGACTCTTTTAAATTTCAAGCCCCTTATTCTTTTTCTTTTTAGTAAGAGATTTACGGCAGTTGCAACACAATAGGGTCATATAAGTAATAAGTGCTGAAGATCAGAGGTGTTACAGGAGAGTGACAAACACAAAAAAGAAGGAGAGATCAGGACGATAGATATTTGATAGGAAAGAAGGAGCAAACCACATCAGAGCACCCATCAACCACCCACTTATTCTTTTTGACTACCCTGATTTCACATGGTAAATATGTCAAAATGCAACCATATGCAGCAGAAAACTTACATGTGACACAGTGAGACACACTATGAAAAAAATGAAATACTATAGATCTACATGTAATAATATTTTACAGGAACATGGTCACTGTACTGAATAATATTGGGGAAAACGTGACATAAACATAATGTCATGCCTACCAAAGGGTTGAAAAAGTTCAGGGGGATGAGCACAGCCATTAACAAGTGAACACATACAAGAATAAAAATAAGGAAAACGGTTTTCTTTTAAAGAAGAGAGACTAATTTATTGTCATAGGAGCATGAGTTAACAGAGATATCCTTTACAGAATAAAACAGAAAAGAAAAATCTGTTAAGGTTATACAAAAAAGAATGGACCCAGAAAAAAAAATGTAATCCAAAAGCATTACTCACAGTACCAAAACTATGCCAAGAAAATATGTCATATTTCTTTGTATTAATTTCCATAGCTTACAGTACACAATCCAAAAAGGTTCCTCAAAAGTAAGCAACGCTTCAGGTTGGAACGTATTGCGGCCAATAACTCACAAGAAAGGACTCAAATGCTGTTAACAGTTATTTTATAAACATGGCGCACTTAACTTGAGGATATAAATAACATGAACTGCTTTAACTTTAGCAATGGGTATAGTTTCCCCATGTCTGTTTGAATCTTAATGCACAAAATGTGTACATTTACTTTTGGAATGGCTCCAAAAAAAAAAAAAGGTTAGTATTTATAGTCATGTGTACCAGCACCACCTTGTAAAATATCTGAGGACCTGAGCAATGATCTCTGCAAGGAAGAAAGAACAATGGTAGCTAAATATAGGTGATCTGCTGATTGCTCAAGATGAAGACATAATAGATGAGGAACAGAACAGTAATGAATATATATGGACATGAGCTGACATGGTTGCAACAGACTTGAAGCAGAAGAGAATAGAAGTTACTTGGAACCGTTAGCATCTACACACTTCGAGATGTGCTTCTTCAGGGGACGGAGCG
Organism: Aplysia californica; assembly: GCF_000002075.1. Classification (NCBI taxonomy): domain Eukaryota; kingdom Metazoa; phylum Mollusca; class Gastropoda; order Aplysiida; family Aplysiidae; genus Aplysia; species Aplysia californica. The sequence continues at coordinate 987,663 of NW_004797455.1, forward strand.
CTTATGGGAATGCCCCTTGTGCAGTGATGTCGGTCCTTCACACAAGTAAACAAGTAAACAAGAATAGAAGTTTCTTCATTGAATTTCAAACAATTTAAAAATAAATCTGGTGAGAAATACTGAGTTGTTCTTATTTTTAAAATTAAAACAATAAAAAAAAACACATCACAATTTAGTCAAACCATGAAGGAAAAATGTTCCGTTCCCAACAAGATAAGTTGTCACACAAAAAGCAAGCATAGATTTTTTAAACAAAGAGCTCTCCCATGAACATCTACAATTTCAAGGAACTATTGGAGGGAGGGATGCGGTGAAACTCGGATACAACATCCTCGGATTCAACGAAAACTCCCAATTCATCGAAAGGAAAATTCCTTGTTTGTTTATTTAAATTCATGAAAATAAACAAAACAGCTTGATTATAACGTACATGTAAATGAGCAAACTTGGATTCAACATAGTCGCGATCAGCCTCTGCCGATGTAGCTTTGTACATTTTTATCCCCAACAATGAATCTTATCCCCTTTAGCCTCAGCTATTCTACGGGACTGTCTATCACCCTGCACTGTGGATCATTAGATCTACACATTTATGATTGCATATCACACGCTGCACATTATGACCGAGCCATCACAGACACACAGTCATCCAACTGATTAGACACCATCTTTCACACCAACTTAATGTGTTGTTGATGCGCGAGAGTGAGTATCTTAGCATATGCCACGGTTGAAAGAGGTCAAACGGGCAGTCAAGGCCAGCACATGTGTGGCTTTGTGAGTGTGTCTGCGGACGTGAGGGAAAAGAGAATGCAGATGTGTCAGTCATATTTTTCCCAGTTACTAAACAATGGTGAGCTAGGCTTAGATCTACATAATGAGTAGCATGCAAGTCTATGGAAGCACTCATAGTATATATGCTAAGCCTCACCGGCCTAGGACATGCACTGCAGTAAACTAATAAACAAAAGATCAAAATCTGCCTCATATGAAACGGGCATGCATTTGAACGAATCTGCCTTTTTAACAGTGCGCCCTCCAACCAAGTCCAGTGTGTTTTGCAGCATCACTTCAATTTTCGACGTTAGCCAGAGTCAAGAACATGTTAGGTACGGTGTAAAACATAAGAGAATGCCTCTCATTTGAAACAAAACTACATTTACATGTATACTGTAGCACTACAGCAATTTAGTTTTCAACGTTAATCAAGGACAAGTTTTGTATAGCAGTAAAGAGAAGAAGATAAATCTTGCTTGAAATCAAGCCTGACCCTACTCTTCAGGGGTTGTGTCAAAAAGCAACATGCAAGCACTTTTGGGAAACCATTGTTTGTTTTTTTCCCCCTTTACACTGTGACACATTCAAAACTGATGTTCCTCGTCCCTAACGTTAGCAATGTTAAAAATTTTCACTTTTGCTACTCTTTTTATGACGAACACTTGAATTCAACTACCTTGAAGGTTATCCCCGAGGACTTCGTAACAAGCGAGTTTCACTGCACCATTCCAACTCCAGTCTAGCACTTTACCTCAAAAACATTTTTAAAAATCAAACAATATCATGCCTGGCTTAAATCATCATCGTCATAAAGTAAAGTACCAGACCTGAAACAGACATAAGTGATCATGGTTTGCCATTCATTTCTCTGATCAGACGCTCAGAGAAAATATGATATTATCCCAGTCTTTATCAGTCATCCATCTAATAATGTATGCTTAAAATATACCCACCCAAAATAATTTGTTTAGCCACAATTTTAGAACAAGTACCCTTAGTGACTTAGTGTCTAAACTCAATCCTAGTGGTGATAAATGAAGGCACAAATGAAAAAATAATCACAAGACAAAAAAACCCACAAGAAAGCCAATCACCAGCATATAGCTCAATTGTCAAAAGCAAATGAACAACTTATTATGTTTTTCCAAAGGGACCCATGAAGCTTTTAGTAAAACCTCCCAATAATCCTGTATACTAAGCACTGGTAAAAAGCAAAGCTGTACTTAATTGTACTCACATGAACCAGTAAAAGTATTGAGAGGTACAGTATGTTTGTGTGAAACTCGTGCTTTTTCTAATGAGTACATGTGTGCACATGTGAGCTTGAACACACACATTTCTGCATGTAATTTCATGTGTATAAGCAAGCAATATTAATCAATCTAAAAAGCCATCTTCCAGTATTCAAGTTGAGATAGCAAATTCCATTCACAATACTCACTGAAAACTCTTAGGCTGGATGCCTTGTTTTCACCTCAATATTACACAGATTAAATTGGAAGTTTAACAGTTACAAGGAGGAGTAAGATCAGTTCCCCAAACTGATTAAATTAAATCAGTGTTGACCCATTAATTTTGGCAATGAAACTGAACAATCACATTTTGGCCAAGAGACCCTTTGAACAGCAATACAGTTGTAGAATTTTCAATACTCAGTTTTGGCCAACAAATTTTCTGAAATAACTTTTTCAGCTCCTAGAAGCATTGTTGGTAGAAACATAATAAAACGTAACCTCTTGATAAGAATAACAGCAATATTTCATCACTGAAGTGAAGATATTTCTTCTGACTTGATTTGTTCAAAGTAGCAAAACTAACTGATGCTAGAGATCCTCAACGTGTGTATAAATATCAATGCTAATCTATAGCTTTTTTAGTTTCTTGTGGCAGCATACAATCAAACCCTGTTATACTGACTACTTTGGGACGAGAATGAAGTTTGTGATACAGCGAGGCTGGCGGTATAATGGCTTCGAACAGATGTTCATCTTAACTAGTGGTTGACTGGTAAAGTAGAGACTAGAAACAAACTGTGGTCAGTCTTGACTCACCTAGATCTGTCTTGCATGATTGCCATGCACAGGGGAAAAACGAGTACCAAACAATTTTACAAACAGCTCCAGCTGAACTAAATGTAAATTCAAAACATGTAAATTCAAATTGAAAATGTCTGTCGGATCAGACATTAGGCTTTATGCTTCAAGGATCCTGCAGACGTGCAGTTTTTTGTGCCTGATACTTATTAGTCCCAGGGAAGTCTCAGACCTTTCACATAGACTTGAGTGTGAGTCCTCATAATATAGAAGCCTTTCAAGTGCCCACCAGTCTTTCAGTTATTGGACTGATATCATGCGATGCCAGATGTTTTGTTGACAGGTAGGGGTGGGGCATTTCCTTTGAAGTTTCTCGAGGCGACTTAAAAACTTCATTCTAAATTTTTTCCCTTCTCAATATAATTAACCAAAAACAGAGACGCGAGTGGGACAGCACAAAGTAAGTGTTGTGGGTAGAGTTTACCTCTGGCGGCCAATTCACTGGCAGTAATACATGGCAAATTAACATTATCAAACAGCTAGTGGATGGCAGTGTAGTGGTGCAACTACTATATTTATATAGGCGTTTCTTTTCGTACAAGGGCAAAACCAGGCCCGGTGGTAAACCAGGAGTCAGTATAACGAGGTTTGACTGTACTCTTACACTTCTAAACTCAAGTCAAAGAACAAAATGTGTAATCTCTCAAAACAAATTTTGATATTACTACTGATGCTCTAACAATTTGTCTTACAATACAAAAGTGTAAATTGCTTATTGAGGCCTTTCATACAATAACTAAATAGCTGCTCAATAAGTAAAAACCTACTCTGTTGTCAAGTGACAATCATCCCAAGCTGTCAAACGGTCCTTCTTTTCAATCATAATTTACAAGTTGGTATAACTTGTCCTTTTTTACACTAAGACAAAATATTTGTTTCACAAGAAATAAGACCAAATTGAACATGTTACGGACACAATGATCAAGGTACGGCATACCTAATGGGGAACTAGCTCAAATGAATGGTCACAATTAGCTCAGATGTATGCTTTGAGTTATTAGGACACCTCATATGTTAACTATTCAAAAACATCCCAAAACAAGGTGGAAAAAGAGGTTGTCACTATTAGTAGTACTGTAAGTAAAATGGACAGATTAAAATGGAAAGCTTTGATATTTAATTTAAAAATGGAAAGCTTTGATATTTAATTTAAAAAACTAAAATTATAAGTAAAAAAATACAAATATATTTGCTACAATAACCGTAAGTTTTCTCTTATAACCTTTACATAATTTTCAATATCAAGATACCAAAACTAGTCAAAACCTGTGAGAATAACAAAAATCTTAATAAATTGATTTACTTGTTTTATTGCTGCTCAGCTGCTGCACCTCAAACTTGTAACAGCTTCATGTACTGTGTTCAAGGTATGAACAGATGTATAAGTGCTGATCACTTACTCTAAGTGAAAAGACTAGCAAGGCATTATTACTTCTTTCTTTGTACAACAGTAGGCCTACGTGACAAGTGAAGAGATACATATATATATGCAAACATCAGAAAGCGAAACAAAACACCAAACTTGACACAATTTATACTCTTGATTATTTGTAACTGTTATCAATTAATGTTCTTTTTCTTCTAAAACATACTTTGACTTGTGCCCTCTTGCCAACCTTTACCAATGATCAGCTTCATATTCATCTGTGCATACAGTCAAAGCTGGCTACCTCTCAGTGCTGCTGGACACCCTGTGCTACACAAACTGTTGAGTTTGTCATTGAACACACGAAGTATTAATTCATTCAGCACTATGATGTTTTGGGAATGCTAAAAACAGTAGAGCAAGCCTATGCTCACACATGTAAGTTTACAAAAAAGAATATATAGGTAAGTATAGATGCATCCTTTTAACCCCAAGTTAGACTGGGAATAACGAGATGATAAAAAGGGGACCAAGACATCTCTGTTAAACTGTATCATGAAGTTTGAACATTTACGGAATAAATTAGAAAAAAGCCCCTCCACCATACTTAGGCTATTCACATCTATTTTTAGGACACCATGAACTTGAATGAATAGATCAAAACTCTCAGTATTGCAGACACAGGTTAACTACGACAAAAGCACTGAAATCACCTCACTTTGAAAGTTACGAGAACCATCAGCTGTTGAGTTCACAGGTGACAGCAGCAGCAATTCGATACAAACTCGTATCATTTGATAATTTTTTTTTTATAAATGACATCAGTGAGAAATTATACTCTTGGTTACAGCGCATGAAATCATCTGAAGGCATTTGCATCATCACCCAAAAGAGTGTGAGCAATAATATTGAACTAAGTGAAAACAAATTTTCAAAGGAAACAAACAAAAATAAATTAAAAAATATACATAACAATACTGAGCACAAGTGCAGATGTGATAGGACCTGGAAGAGGCTTATGCACTTTTGTACAATGATATTTGATGAAAAAGACAGAAATTCAGTTTAATAAAGAAGTGGCGGTTTAAAAAGTTATAATTATACAAATCCACAGGCATACAAATATTTCTGTAAAGTTCAATGCATTTATTATAAATTTGCATATTGTAGAATAATAGAATAATAACAGCATTTGAACATTTTCTTCCAACTGACACAAATCTCATGCACATTTCTATTGTGCTATTTGTCTTTAAAAAAAGGAGAGGGTTATTTGAATTAAATTAACTTGAATCAAACATTATATTAATATAATTTAAGCCCTGCCTTATAATGCTCTTGTTAGGTGAATCAAAATAAGGAAAAGTGTTTTACAACTGAAGAGTATGAAGAGCAGGGAGGTGGGCATAGATTCGACTAACTCTCTCAACTTAAGAGCGTAAAACTTGACTAGCTGCAAGTTTTGCCACAGTATTTTGACAGTTTAAAAATAGTTCTAAAAAGACTATTACAGTACAGTACAACAGAGGCTGGTGATTTGATGTAACAGCCATATAATTCACCAAACATCATAAGTTAATGTGACACTGTCTGTGGTTTTTAAATGGCATCGACCAGTCATTCTACCTCAAGAGAGAAGCCACAAAATGTGTGGCAGTGCGAGATAACCTGTCCCAACGTCCCTGAGTAAATTTCTCAGAAATGAATAAAACACTTGTGCAGTGTTCATAAAGAAGGAGAGCATGTATGGTTTATTAAGACTACAAAGTTTCATCCAGAGAAAAAATTTTTGTTGAGAAGTTACAATAAATGTTAATCAATTGGTTCATGAAAAAAAAAAAAGAAATCCTTAAATGCAGTTAGACAATCCCAATCCTAAAACATGCTTTAATTTAAACATGGAACTGGAAATAACGAAATTAAATGATAAAAATGGGACCGAGACATCTATGTTAAACCTTAACATGAAATATGAAACAAATAGTGTTAAACGTTTTTAGCAATGCCAGACATCAAGCAAGGACATACTGTACTGTTCAGCTACTGGTGTGAACACTTGTGCAGGAGAGAAGACATAGTAGATGTTGCAGTATTGAGATGGGGAGGAGCAAGACTATCATACGGAATAGAGTGCTCCATATTAGACTATTAGTTTTACATGATACTATCAAACATTTCTCAAAATCAGACTAAAAATGCAACTTACATCAAAGAAATTCTCTAATGAGCAATGCTGCCATACTTTTCAGCATGACACAAAACAAGATTGAAATGGAAAAAAAAATTCTATAAAAGAGTGAAAAAAGATATAAGAACATAAACACATTTATATACATAAAGAAAATACAGTCAACATCTGAGTAAAATAATAGTTACACGCCACCAAATTTAAGAAGTCACCTAACAACCCTATCAAAAAATCAAATTCAAGAGAGGTAAGAGGAAAAGGTATTTAGAATTCATAGCAAGACTGTCATGACAAATTTCAGATTGTATATCAAGAGCAAGACAAGGTAGCCTACCCCATTCATGACCTGCCCTATACAAAATTATTGAAGTAACACATAGAATCAGTTGTAAAACACATAACTATTGCTTTCATGCAATTTCAATACTTCATGATACTGATATGTAGTCATTTAACTTCCAACAAAAAAATGTTATACAGCAGCAGAGAAAAAAAAAATACACCAGATTTCATGAAACATTTCTGCTACATGAAGCACAATTTAATAGGTGACCGTACACGACACAGCCAGGAAACATCAGTCAAAAGTACAACAGCTGGCAATCTACTCTTTCAAAGAAAGAAAGGTCCACCCATTATGAAATAAATTTGCCAAAAGCTACATAAAAAATTATCTTAATTTATAAACGACGGCCGCTCCTCAATATAAGCAGTAGGTCACTAGATAAGGACATTGGAAGTCCAAGGTTTCCCAAAATGGAATTTCTTATCCATGACTGTAATATACAGCAAATTTAATTCTTATGAACAAACAGGTTATACAATATAAAAGAAGATTAGAAAAACAACTCTCTAATAATATGGAGATTTCTTTAGTTCATAAATTTGAATCCAAGTTTCATATTGAGTTAAAAAGTATAGGACTTGGTATTGAACTTCAAATTCAACTTCTCATTTATTTCACAAAAGTGCGAAGTTCAAATGGTTTATTCCTGCTGTTCGTGCATAACTGATATTCTTCTTTAGCAAAGTCCTTGCCATGGATTTATCATTTATAGATGAAATTTGATAAGTTATTGCAAACCCTGTAAAAAGTAAATCACTCAGTAATTTAAAGAAAAGAAAATGGAATGCTCTGAAATGTTTTTAAAAAATGACAATCCTTTGTCTGCCAAAAAAAAAAATTTTAAAAACTCAAACATTCAATCCATCAGGTTTATTATTCAAAAGTGATAGTGATTAACACCAGCGTTAAAAAATCATATTTAACAGACAGCAACAAACATGATATACAGACATTAAAAAAAGAAGTGATGTCTCAACATCTATACTATCACAAGCACAGGACCCTATTTGCATATATTTTTTTTGCTCTGTCATTACTTAGAAATTAAAAATATTTATATGTATGGAGGTCCAGAGGTAGGCACACAATCTATACAAACTGTTGGAATTGCAATATAAATGCCTGTATCCTTGTAGAAAACAGGAACAAAAGATACTGAAAATAGCTGTAAATAGCAGCAGTTGTCACAAGAGGTTAACATCCAAAACTGGTTTCATAAATGTAACACGTCAGTGCTGGTTGAAACTATCAAGAGTGGCACAGCCATAAATAAAACAAGGGCCTTAAAACTAACAAGGATGATATCAATTACTTTTAATTCATTTTTCATGAGATTGAACCTCAAGAAGAAGATCCTTTGCCAAAAATTATTTTCTCTCAAAATCAACAAACAAAACAAAGAATTACCATCCACACCACCATATGCTTACAAAGGCATTCTGTTAGCCCCTTTCTGCACCTCTCCCTCTCTCTTTCTGTATAAACAAAGAAAAGAAAACAAGAAAAGGTAGTTTCTTAAAGCAAAAATCTGTGGTCATTACTGCAGGAATCCCCAAATCCCCAAGCATGTAATTTAAAGAATCACTGAAAAAAGTATGCGTTAATGACATTTCATAGAAAAAATAATAATCAAAACCTAACAAAATGAAATAGCGGTCAACCAGACTTTTGCTTTTTTTAGTGGCTTACAGTAACAAAATGAAATTTCATAATTCTGTGAGCCCTATGATACAAAGTACAGCTAAACAAAGCAAGTTCCTACCAACACAATACCCGATTTTTAAAAAAAGGGACACCTCTATCAAGCATGGAATGATTTTAGACAGTTTTTGTCATGGCATCTTTTAATGGAAATTAAGCCAGGAACTTTAAAAAATAATGAAGTAATCAAAAAGAACTTTGTCAGTTACATCCTGCACAAAGCAGGAGGGTGAAACAAATTCAGTGTTGTACTCAATGTTCAACACATTGCAAATATTGACAGAACTCTTAAGATTTTTAAACATCACATTTCTGATTCTATAAGAGTTAAGGTTGAAATGTAAGAGAAGCACATCAACACTAAAACAGTCATTCAGAATTTTTCTTGGGGGAAAAAAAAAAGACAAGGGACCTAACTGATGTGTCCTCCATCTTTTCACGTACCGCTTTAAAAGCATATGGTTGATGTCTGAATTAAAAACAAAATGAAAATACAAATTAAAAACTAAGCAAGAAGAGAAACCCTCTAAATTTTCCATCAGGTTGACACAAATCACCAAAAATTACACCAATTTTTTTTTTCTTTTTCAAAACAAACGTGTGCTCCTGCAATTCATTCAGACTCCCTGACTAAAGTGCATGCCCCAAGGCATATAAAATCTGTTATATAAAATTCAAATCTCACACACTGCACACATGTTTAGTTAGTTTAAATAGTAAAGAGAAAAATATTTACAAGTTATTTATGATTGTTCTTTCTTTGACTACAATCTTGTCAAGCATATACGTCCTTGGGAGGTTCTGTAAAACACTTCAGTGAAAAATCTAGTTTTTATATGTTGCAAACATACAAGTCACATCTACATCAATCCTTATTCTCAGAATGTAAGTTCAAATTCGAAAGAAAACACACACATTGACCAAGAAAGTCTGTATTTCTGTAAATGTATAAAAACATCGAACATATGTGCATAAGTTCTTCTACAAATTTAGATCAAAAAAGAGGGTGCGTTCCAGCTACATTAACCCTTTACTGCCAAGCCAGCTCCAGATTCCACCCAAACAGGCCAAAACTGGCTCAGGCCAGGCAGTCAAAGTGGTTAAAACCCTTTGTGTTGTTACAGTGCTTTAAGGCGAAGTCTTGATACAACAAAATGGCATCATTAGCTACGGTTGAGTTATTTTAAAAACAAATTCACCAACGACTATATATGAATGTATAATCCCTACAGCTATATCAGTTATGATAATACACACACACGCACACACAGTCAAAATTTTAAAAACAAAAACAGAATTTGTCAATTGAAAGCAAGAGATTGGAACTTCCTTTTATCAGCATCTGGTTTATAACACAATTTCCATCCACAGAAAAATACTTGAGGGTTTACGCTTTTGATTTGCTTCATATGTCCACCTGACCCCGTTTAATAACTTTCTAATAAAATGGCAGTATGAAACTTTTTTGAGACAAAATGTCTTGATATGAGCAAACAGTATGTATAATGATGAGTTCTTTTCAAAAACTAGAATTGAGAACCGCAGGTTATACATTGATCAAAAGGCCTTCCTCTTACAGTATACAACTGAATATATTCATACATTAATGCTTTCTAGTATAAGGAATGTTTTCGTATAAGGTCTCCCCTCAGACTTCTTCCTGTATCTTCTTTCTCCCCTCAAGATTATGTGCACTAAAGTACACTACTTTTCAAGAAAAGGAACACCATACGATTTTTAAGGAAGAGCAGGAAAGAAACAAAGGCATTCATGCAAAGGTGAGCCATAAAAAAAGAAAAGTATAAATATAGAATAAAAATCACTGGAAATGTATCTTTTCGCTGACGCTGACACAAAGATCTTTGTAACATTAGCAGCAGACCCGTTTTCAAATCTGAGCAAAAGCATTCCAGCTATCCATACAGTTCACAGCCACACAGGCATTTCAAAATTCAACTTAAAAAGAAAGAAAGAATCAACAGCAAAAACTCTCGTGCATACATATATGAGCGTGTATAAACACACACACAATCAGACACACATCCATATACCACAAGTATATAAAATAATCTGTAGAGTGAAAACAAGGAGTATATAGTAACAAAAGCATGGAAAATCACAAAGCTGAGAGTCATCCCAAAAGATCTGCTTATGATGTCTTGTTCTTGGTTTTGACCACCCCGTTCAAGGCCTTGGTGACGCCATCCTTCACTGCCTCATCGCCTCCGGACTTCACCTGGTTCGTGTCATCCTCGGACTCACTGGCAGACTCCAGGCTGCTACGAGAGTCTTTCCGCATCTGAGTGGAGAGTGATTAAAAGAAAATGAAAAATATAGAAGCCTGTCCGATCAAAATCACTTTTTTATTTAACATTGTGAAACATGTTGAAGAATTTAGATACCTGAGGAGCATATTTACGCATGATGGAAGAGTGGAACGGAAACTGAAATGAGGAACTAAAAAGCAAATGCAATAAACTACCAATTGTCACCACTACTCACCCATAAACACTTACTAATGAAAGTAAAAAGACAACTTATCAACAGCATATTCCTTGTAACACTGACATACCAATGCCAGAGCTGGCAGCTAAATACAGCACAGAAAAGGATGATACCTCCGAGATTAAATGCCTCAGTCAGAAAATTAATCAAAGTCACAAGCCAAAGACTACAACAGGAACGAAACTGTCTGCAAGTGATTTGATCACCTGATGAGAATGCCTGCCCCCCCCCCCCCCCTATCAACCAGCTGCAAGAGCATACAATGCAAGAGATAAAACAGAAACCACCCACCTAGCCTTTAACTTTAAAATTGCACGTCGCCTCGATATCTAATAATACAACATTAAGAAAAAGTAAAGTATAAACCTTGAAAAAAATATGGAGAATGAGTGAGGGTGGGAAGGTGGAGATAAAATATTAAAACCGAGAGTTAAGTGTTAAGTTAAGTCAGTGAAAATGAGATGCAACTGTATTTGTACATTTTTGGCAGCTTATTCTGGTACATAAAGTAATAAGCAACAAGACCATCAGACACATTGGAGCAAATAACCACACAACATTCAAGGCTTCGTGGTTTCAGAGGTCTACAATACCATTTAGCTTAACTGGACCTTCTATCGACTGGTAAGCACAGAAGAGAGCTGGACAGAAAACTAAGTGAGTTTGGAAAAGTAATTTCCTCTTTCTCGGCTCTTCTAAATGATCACAGCATAGGGTAAAATAAAGTGAGATATGATCAGATCATACTTTATTGTCTTTGTGGGGCCTTGTCTTTAAGATATGATAGTCCTTAGACCTGGCATTCTTCAACTGCATGATTTCTCAGCAAACCTCTTCAGAAATTTCACCGTACGTGAAAATAGAATGCTCAATTGATTTCCACTATGCTTTAAATACTTCTCGCCATTTGACGAAGGACAAAAAAATATTCTGCCATAAAATTCTTTCAGTATTTTTATCAAAACACAGCTCAAATTCTAAAACTGAGCAGCCAGCAGTCATGACGATTAGTCAGGAAGTACACATGTTTCCCTTGATGTGCTGCACTGAAGACATAATTTGGTCCATAAAGCCACAACAAGACGGTTTTCTTCCTTGGTTACAGTGCTCTATGCAAGATCTAGTTTGTGATCCACACATCTGAATATTAGTCTTGCATCATCAGAAATAAGAAAAGAGGTTAAAAAACTGAAAAACTACTACAAGACAAGGAAACTTAAAAAGATGAGATGAGAGTCAAAACGGATTTACACTATCTCCCCCTGAGCCTAAAAATGGAAATACAACAAGGTGTCCTGAAAGGAAAAAAAAATCAGGTAGAAAAGAATCCTAGCTATACCTGCTAAGAAACATAGCTAGGTCAACAACTAACCTTTAAGAAACATGCGAAGAACCTGAGGAATAAAGCCACTAAGTGTCTATGGCTACTGAAGAAATCAGGTAGCAACAACAAGGGTATCTGACAAAACAGCCTAAAGAAACCTCTTATCCAGGGGAGAGCAGATTCCTCCATGCAATATATGGAGCAGCTCTTTTCAGCATTTGCAGCTGAACAAACTAAAAAGAGTCACAACAAAACCCAAAAGTACCCATTACATTTCAAACAATGCCATAGATTTCATGAATGGAGGGACAAGTTCTACCCAAACAACAGCAAGTGAGACATATATGCTAACATGGAGCTGCTGCACTGACAATAAAGCAGCAAAGGAACTGTTTGAGAAGAGGAAAAAGAACGAGCCTCGGAAACACTAGTCACCTAACCGCAGAACACAAAACAGTCTGCACTGTACCAAGTCCACACATTTATAAACAATCACCTTCTTCCCTAAAAAAAGCATGAAATCAAACCCATCCTGAGGAACAATTCACCACAGCTGGATTTGAATATTTCACAACTAAGAATGTGTCTGAAAATCATGAGCTCATTCTTGGAAACAATAAGCTCACATTCCAATAAGCCAATCCAATTGTATAACAATGACTTGGCAGTTCAGAGTACTACAACAGGCAGTGTTTAACTGCCCAGCTGAAACTTTCAGCCAACATTCAAACATATGCATGAGCTGACCACAGCTCTTTTACAACGCTGAAAATACTGCCCTCAATCACTAAGCATTTGAAAAAAAAAAGTAAGACTTTCACTATCCAAGCCATAAGACTGTGATATACAATGACTATGCAAGTCATCTTAGGATGAATAAATAACCCAAGACAAACCAGTGCTGAAATAAACCCTGATGGACTTAAAAATCCCACCTGAGTATGCACCCAGAGGAAACCATTCTAAAAACCTACCAAGTCATCTTTTCAACGCCCAGCATGACGCTAGCCTCAGAGTATCCTGTCGTACACTCAAATGACCTTACGCAGTTGCGAGTGTCATGAAACTTTTACCAAAAGAGGATCCTATACAGTACCACTAAACTAAACAGATGACAGACAGTAAAAAATGAAACTGCAACAAAAGGCAACAGCCCACAAGATGCTGGACTGACAACAACAACAGGTCATTGTGAGCTGGTGTAGCAAGTGAACATAACATTAAGACACTTCAAGAAAATATGAGCCTATTCAAAACACAACATTCAAATTATCCTTTCTCATACATCCCCTGATTGGCGTCACTCTAAACTCAACAACATGCTTGAAAGTCAGAAAACCCAAATAAACACATCTTTCAACCTTTCAACATTAGGTTGGTTCTTAAGGAATTTTTTTTTTTTGGTAAGTGTTTTATGGCGCTTGCAACTGCATAAGGTCATACGAGCGCCCGGGACACACCAAACATTTTCAATTGGTAGTAAATTTTGAAGTTTGCGCGGGTGACGGCCGAAGCCTACTTTTATCAATTTTAGACCACCAAGGGATCTTTAACGTGCGCAACTGGCACACGGGCCCTCCGAGATTGTTCGCCCATGTCCGAGAAGGCTAGGTAAAGATCTTTCCTACCAGAAGATCAAGGGTGTGGCTGAAAGACAGCAGTAAGAAGGAGCCAAGGAGTAGCAGTAGAAAGGCTGCATTAAGAGTCCAGGAGCCCAGAGGAGGGGGAAAATGAGGTGATGGGGTGGGGGCAGAAAGAGTAGACGAAAGCAGACGACAGAATATTGCTAGATAGTAGAAAAGGAGGTGAAAGAAGACAATTTTAGAGAGGACAATTTTTCGGTCGCCACCCAGATTCAAGCCCGGGCCCTTTGAATGAGAGGCCAACTCAACATCTTAACCCCTAGGCCACGAGAGCCCCCAGTTCTTAAGGGGAGGAGCGACCTTGATTTTGCAGATTTTGGGTCAGGCTATGCAAATTTGATCTTGGCTGATTTTTGAAGATCAACCAGTTTTTTGTCTAAAAATAGCATGGAGACAATTGAGAAAGTCTTTATTCTCCTCGTAAATTGCCTTTGAAAATGAGGATGGGTTAATATAGTGAATTTTCACAATAATTGTTGTTTTTCGCAAAAAGTACTTTTTTTGCAGTTTTTTTCCTACTCCTTCCTTAGTTTCCATCCTTTTGACATGAAAATTTCAGGAAACACAGATGGCAAGGCTGCCTTCAATGTAATAGAGAGATATTTGCGAAAAAAATAACACTTTTCCATTGGCAAGCGATTACACAACCTAAATTTAGAAAAAGTTTTTCATACTTTGGGAAAATTCTTACATTTTTTTTTCTTTTGCACTTATTGAAAAAAACTTGCCGTTACTCTGATAGGCTCTGGTTCAGGTATACTCTCATCAAATTTGGTCTGTAAATAAGAAAGCCTTGGGGATTTTTAATTCATTCTTTAGATGGCAGCATTTCCATAGCAGCTGCCTTAGCTATGCTAAAATAAAATTGCGTATCAAGAGATTTTACTATGCCTAACTTACATGTGTACTTAGATTTGATCTCGGGCAACAAACATAGAAAATGATCCTCAAGGGCAGCTCCTCCCGTTAAGGAATGATAGGTCCTTATCATTCAGTTTTGTTTGGGAGAAGTAGCTTTTGGAAATACTTCACAAACAAGATTGGGAATTACGTATATCAGATGTCCAAAACACTCACTTGGAGAGTAACTAGCATTGCTGCGGCTTTACCCACGGAATGAGCTAGGAGGTACCTAAATAGAGTTTTTAACTCTTGAGAAGCCATGTTGCAAAAAAAAAACAACCCAGTAAAGAAGAAAACCTACCTGTCCTCTAACTGCATCATAAGCAATCAAAGCAATGTAGTAGAACCAGATGATATGGAGCACTTGCAGTGTGCACAAGAGGAAGTTGTAGACAACATAAATGGTAAACAGGCCATTACTTTCCTCTTCCAGGGCTGGTAATGACTCAAACATTGTAGAATAGATAATCCTGTAAAAGGGATAAAGTTGAGATGAAAAAAAAACAACACTTTTCAACAAGTATAAAAAAAAAAAACAGACCCTCTATTTGCATTACTATATACAAAAGAAATGTTACCAATCCTATTAAAAAACTATTCAAAGATAAGTCATGAAATAAATATGTTTTACAGAAGACAAAAATGAAAGCGACATAGTACAATCCTTCCATATCAAACAGAAGTGTGAAACTTCAAGGAATCCTTGAGAAACTGTGATGCATTTACAATGAAAAGAGAACCAGAACTTAAAGCAAGCAGTGATCACCAAATTTATGAAGAGTTTTGTGTCTGAAACTAAATTTCAAATCAAGTAGAAAAAAACCTCATCAATACAAATACAGTCAAAACTGTTCAAGACAACCACCCGTTGTTAAAAGAAAAAGTGGTTGTCTTTGACAGGTAGACCTTCTGGGCAGGATAGATGAAAATAAAGAAAACAAACAAATTTTCTTTTGAGACCTCAACCGAAAGTGGTCTCAGGCTTAAGACTGCCATAAAGCCCGTAACAATGGCTTTTTAAGGTAGATTGGAAAGGAAAGTTTGGGGTTGTGCAAGGTGTGGTTGGATCAGTGTGTGTTTGTGAGTGTGTAAATGAGGATATGTGAGTGTATGAAAAGAAATGTTGACAGTTTGGGGGGGGGGGGGGGGAGAACGTTACAATTAAAAAGATGTGTGATAAAATCATATGGGTAAACAAGTGAAACTTTTGTTGCACGTTCATGTTGATACCTATTGTTACCGACTGGGTAAATAGAGTATCCACTAATCTCACTTATAATTCATGGGAGGTCAACGGATGGATCAGTTATGGGAGGGGCTGGTGGATTATGATAGTTCACATGCCATATTTATCAACAGCTGTAAAACTTGTTACTGACTGGTCAACTTGGTTAACCAGTGGGAGTGACCAGTAATTTTGCCTACACAGCATACTGGTTAGTCAGCCGTTCTTTTTTAGGAGGGGATAACAATAATGACAGGAGAATGGCGTGATTGTACAGGTGGTTGTCTTGGTCAGGTTTGACCGCATTTTACAAAAATTTTCTATTGGGCTATTTTTATATGTTTTTCCAAATGCGTGCGAGAAATAAGGACAGCCGGTTTACAAATCATCAGCTTGCCATAATCTGTAACACAGTAGAGTCATCAAAATCACATTTCAGAAACATGAAATGTTAAAGAAAATCAGGTCAGTCTTATCTTCTGTCTCAAATAGGTTTATTGATTATAATCATTGACATCTTTGGTTTGCTAAAAGATGTATGCATGTGAAACATAAAAAAAAAAAAAAAGTTTCCCACTTTTCCCCCCTATTCCCTTTGCATTTGTTACCTACAAAATTAGCTCAATGGGGAAACCTGCTGAAATCATTTAAGTACCAGGCATTTCAGTAAAAAATAAGGACAAGGGCAACATCATTGCTGAAACGGTGATGTAAAAAGAACATTGTAAGTGAGAAGCGTGACAAGCAGGGCATGCTGTGTAAGCCAACATCATCTAAGGTTGAGTATCACTGCCGTGCTACACACTAATCTTTGCACCAAGTTCCAAAGCTTGATCTAAGCCAAAGTGTACTTGTGACTGACCACAAAAAGGCTTTGAATCTAGACTGACCAAACAAAAGTGAAATGACTTACCATTTTATATCTAATGCACAGACATTCAAATAGTGGTTAAGTCAAGCAAGATGATCTAGACAACTTCAAAGTATGCACAAACTTACCTGCAGATGGTACTACAATCACAATCTCTTATTATAAAACCCTGGATAAATCTTGGAAACAAGGCACTAACAGATATAAAACTATAATAAAAAGAGACATGAAACCAAAATAAATAGGGCTGTGATTATGAGTAATACTTTCTTTACAGAAATTTTAGCATAAAAAAGTTATTTAGCCGCACAAACTTTTGGCACCATTCACAATCACAGCCCCTGCTAAAACAACACATTTTTTACAAAATCAACCAGAATATGAAAATCCCCGCACAGCCAAAAGATTGACCAACCTGAATGGGAAAATGGTCATTCTGGTAATGACCCACACTACCATGAACGTGAAGAACAAGATCTCACATGCTTTGTCCTGGCCTATGTATTTAGCAACCTTCGCCGCCTGGAAAAATTGAAGTGCATGACAAAAATAAACTAGAAAATACTGTTTGGCTTGGTTTGAGTTTGACATTAATTGACGAAAAGATATTTTCAAAATGACTCAATCCAGATGTTGAAGTAAAGGAAGAGGTAAAGAAAGAAGACAATACATTTAGAAAATACTGCACATGCAAATCTGTAAGACAATCAGGTATGTTAGTTCCACAATGGAAATGTCCCACCTGAATTGGGAAGGAGGGTGGGAAGTTTCATAGCTGCTGCCAAGGAAAAAATTATTAAATTGCAACAACCTGCACTCTCTGTTCTGTGACAACTACTTTACTGTATTAAAAGGATGACTCCAAACTAATAAGGAAAAACATCTCCAAACATTGCAAGTGATTAAGTTTTTCATTTCGTGACAATTTCAGAAGGCCTGAAACACTCTTTGGAAAACAAGGCAATAGTGTAAACAGTACGATACAGGAACACTTTGCTCTTGTAATGAACAAGTACTCAGCTGATATTGATGCTACCAGATCAAATGACACACTGATGTTCTACAATTTTTTAAAAATAAATCGGAGACACTTCATTTGAGAAGAATTCAAATTACCAAATCATAGTTATTCCTAGCATAACTGTAAAATATGTGTCACAAAGGCACAACCACAAATAATGCATATGTGTCATGACACGCTGAAATCAGACGCTTGTCACTTATGGGGCCTACAGAGTTATTCATTTGCCTAGCTTTAATGGAAAAAAAAATCCACCCATCTATCTTGAATACAAGCCTGGATCTTTGTGACTGGAGGAGGTGAGGGTCACCTGGTGTCTGAGGTATATTTGCGAGAAAATGCCACCAAAGTTTAGTGACTTCCAAAGCTGTAGTATCCTTTGAAACTGCAAATTTACAAATTTTTTGTGGCTTCGATCAACATGAACAATTCAAGCTACTTTCGAGCAGGGTGAATATTGTCAAAGCTGATGAGCAGTCAATTGATGACATAGAGACATATCACACAGCCAAGCTTTAACAGCTTCATCAACATTGCTCTGAACTTCGTAAATGAGAGCTTTTCTCAGGATCTATAATTATTTTGAGCCGAAATCGATAGTGTCACACTTAGTGATGGTAAATAAAAGCAATGTACATTTCAGAAGTAATTTGTTTTGGAGATGAACAGTATTAGCATTCTTACTATTACATCATTGTTTTACAAATTCAGAGTTTGTTGTTGAGTACTGTTAAGTAAAAAGGAGCACATTAACACGAGAATCATTGTTTAGTGCTGACAATGTTCAGAGCAATGTGGGCCAAAACTATTAAAGCTGGTCTCTGTCAAGTGCTTCTGTGTCATCCGTTAATTGATAATCAGTTACCAGACTGCATACTTCAAATTTTCCTTTGCAGGTACATTCACCATCAATTTCAGGTATTTAGTATCTGATTAAAATCAGGTAGCTCAAAGAGAAAAGGAAAAGAAGACGAATATTATCTGAGTACTTAACATTGAGAGGACCTTGCTTCTAGTAATATCATTAGGTTAAAAAATGACATTTTCAAAACTTGTGTGTCTGTGAAAGTGCATGTATGTGTAATTGGGTGTGAATATGTGAAGGTGAACAATGTTGATGAAACGAGATGTGTTAATATTTTTTTTTTTAACAGAAAAAAAAGGAAAATGGACTGTTGTTCAAGACACCTATCAATCAGTATTGAATCTGGATTTGAGCACAGGGTGATAGTCAAACTGACTTAACATTCTTCTATTATGTGTACTAATAAAGACTACATTAAAAGATATTTCTTTACCCTGGGAAACTTAGTACTGATTTTTAAAAATGCTAAATCACGGACCGTTTTCATCGCCCATGTTTTCATTCAGTGACAAGCTATCATGGTGCATTCATACAAGACTAACATGGGCGCACAACACTGCACAGCTCTCTAATCACAGAATCTGGTCCCCAGATCTTATCCTCTGGGGTAATGCATCTAGCAGTTCAAGTGCTTCTAAAAAGGTTTTGTCCCCCGAAAACGTGTCCTTCACCATTGTTAAGAGTCAAAAGACGCTTCAGTGAACAGAATATACCAGAAATCAAATATTCATCCTGCCCAGGTTTTAAAACACACATAGAGTTTCCAAAAAAAGAGTTTTACATAAAAGACACACAATTACGCTGTAACTCAAATTTAGTCCATTTCAAGCTTGTAGAAATGAGAAAGGTATCAAAAGAAATTGGGGGCTTCTTAGATTTGAAAAACATTTTAAAGAAACACACCAACATACTTCCCTAATACTAGATATAACAAACAAAAAACATGCACATAAATTAATTTGACACTGGTATTTTGAAAAAGTAGAATTACTTATCAGCCTTCAAAGTACAACGCTAGATAAATTTTCAAACATGATGCAAGCTTTCATACAAACAAAGACAAATTGCTGGTTAGCAAAGAAGCCATACCCTACAGCAGCAATTTTCAGTCCATTCTAACTTTCAGCATGCTGAATGCAGAACTTTACGATTCAAGTTTTTCTCAATAGATTAATTCATGTAGTATAAAGACGTGTGAAAGCTCACTATTATCTAAACACTTTTTGCAGTATTCAACAGTATGGCAAAAAGGTCATCATCAATGCTGCAAATACATCAAAAGGAGGACAAAGTTTTTACTCATATCTTTCATGCCATCCCACAAAATGAAACTGACATAACTGTATGGTTGTTGTGCATGGACAGGTCTTTTTGTAGAGTTCAAAATATGTTCATCTTTACAATTAAGATTAAAAAAATAACTGAATGTGCAGCAGAAAGGGTCTAATATTTATCACTCAGCACTTCTGTTTCCCCTCTAACAACCCTGAGACTGAAGCAAATCCTTCATGACATTGTGACTGAAACATCTGTTCTGCAGTAAAAAGTTCCAAGCTGCTGCCTTGGTGGTACTTGTAGAACATGATAAAGGGTAAGGTATGGTGTTTGAGTATACCTTCCAGGTTAAACTGTCTTATAGATTGGTGATGTGAAAACTTAATAAAGTGATACAAAAATCCTAAATGCATGATTTGTTTAAAAAACCCAAACCAGTACTGAGAAGAAAAAAGTATGAAAGAGTCACCATTCTAAAAAAATGAAAAACAGATCAAACATGCAACCCACCTCCAATGATGAATCCACTGCATCGTGTACTAAGAGGACCAGAGTTCCAATCCGCACGAAATTGTTCACCCAGGACAGAGTCATCAGTGTCAGAGTTGCCACATGATGGACAACCATCTCTACAAAGTCCTACAATGAGAGTGACACAATTTGTATATCAAAATCATTAAAACTGCTACATCAAGCACAACACTAGGGAACCCAACTCAAAACAAACACAAAAGAAACCCTTCTTACCTCAAAAAACATTTTGATTTAGAGTAAAGAATAGCATCAAAGATCAAACACTTTAAAAATTTGAACAGCTACTTTAAGTAAATATCAAGTCCATAAAGTTGTGTGATTAACTTCAGCCATTTTCGTTCTTACTCAGAATGATTCATCTCCACTCTTTCAGCCCTCTCCATCCAAGCAGAAATAGCTAGACTAAAACATTAACCAATCAATACTGAATAAAGCTCAGTACAGAAAAACATTCACCAATCAATACCACTAAAGTCTCTCTACAAGAAAACAATTTTCATCTTCACTTGTGTCTGCACCTCTCTTATTTCCTTTCCTATACTCATTATCATCTCTGTTTGATGGTTCATCATCACTATCATCTACAAATAGACCTAAATCTGACCGTTTATTGACGAATGGGTCCATCAATTCAAATGTTCCGACCTCGTTGAGACGTCGTCGCCATCGTAACTGAGCATTAGTAGTTTTTAGTTCGTTTCGGGTGAGTTAGAAAAAGTCCTATTTTTAAGTAGCTTATTCAAGGGAAGTTACTGCAACAATGTGGAATCGAAACCAAACTGGCTTCTTATGTCCCCTACTTCCGACTGCCAAGCCGGAAACGTGTCGGGGAATGTTAGAAAAATAGTAGTAAAAACGCTCCCGCCGGGTTTCGGGTTTGGCAGGCAGCGGTCTACGCAGATCACCCGACAGGGTTCGGGCATGGCAGTGAGTGAGTTAAGAAGTGGGACCTTGAATTCCCTTCTGGGGGTGGGGGCGCCAGAAAGTGGTCAATTATACAGGTGCTTATCTGGGACAAGTGGCAGTTGGAGTAGGTTTGATTGTACATTAACTGAAAGGATTGTAAATCACTTTAACAAACCTTTCTTTTGTGATCCGTGAAGAGTGAGAAGAGCAGACTGAGGTAAAAAGCTCCTTCAACCATGTAATACCAGTAGATATCATCTGAGATATGCTGTGGAAAGCAGAGATCAGACTAGAGTTTACAAACAAATACAATCTCCGCGAAAAAAGGTATTACAATATAAACGACCATTGTGGCCCTAATGTGCATGGCTCCAGCTATTTCCTAAATAGTCCACAGACTTCTTTCAGATTTTCTTTTAAGCTTCTGATATGATCCCACAGAAAGACAATGTAACTTCCCAAGAAATGTACTAATTATTATGCAATGGACAATGAACAAAAACATGCTATACCCACATTTTACCTAACCTGTATTTCAAATAGTCAAGTTCATTATCTTATTGAACCAAAACTAGATCAATTAATTGAAGCACTTATTTCAACTCAGAATGTTCTATACCATAAAACAAAAATAAGTTTGAATTTCACATAAAGAATGGTCAAATTCAGGGTTAAGATATTGCTTATTGCTCATGTATTACGCAAATCTTTATTTTTATCATTATTACTGCACCCTTTAGCCCCTTTGTTGACAGGGAGTGTGCATAACTCCTGCTAGCACTGACTTTCAGCTAAGCAGAGTCTGACAACCAAACAGGGAACCATATGCTACAAGCCTGCCAGATGATTGAAGCACTTGGAAATGTTGGCCAAACCTTCGGCAGAGAGACCCAAAGCTCTATGGGGGCTCTGAGGACTTGCAACAAACAGCAGCCTTTGCACCAGAGACTGAAATGTCCATTTAGAGATAAACGAGAAGAAAAAGCTGTGTCCATTAAACATGACAGCAGTCTCATGTCTCAGTGGTAGTGGACTCACTGTTTAGCCCACTTCAGACATAATATATTCAGATTCTGGGTCTTCGATAGTGCCACTTTCTTAATTCCCTACATTCCTAATCTTACTCATAATTTTGAAAAACTTGCAAATCTTAGTCAAAATTGCAGCCTATTTAAGTCACTTTGGTGTTAAGGTTTTACGAGAACATGCATTTGCCCGCAACACTAGACCTGTATTTATTGATCACTTGCAAGCCTAGCACTAAACTCCAACTAACACATTTGGTGCTGATATGTGTATTTTGTATTCCCAAATATGAATTCACAGTGTGCTTGTTGCTACATCTCTGTACAGAAGAATTTGAGCCAGATGATAGAATCCTAGATTTATTTTTATGATATAATACAACAAGAAAGTATAAAAATTGCCTTTGAATTAGACTACAGCCGAAGAGATTAACAATATAATTATTGTAGAAAAAAACAAAGGGTTCAAATTCATTACCATATCACTAAGACAAGATACTAAAATGATAAAGATTGATTTCAGAAAAAAATTAAGTGTGCTTACGTGTTCAGGCCATCCTTTCCAGCAATGTATCGTCTCATAAAACCATGGTTTCTGTCAACAACAAAAATATAATCGGTTGGAGTACATCTCCTTTATGTTCATGTAAACATAACAACGCTTACCAATCTAACAAGACTAGTGAATGGCGCTCATGAGATTTGTGCTGGAATCTTTATCTTTGGAAAATGAGCTGTCGCTGTAAGGGCTGCCAACCTACCAGCATATGTTTTGGTAATCAACAAATAGAAAATTTGTAACCTGGCTTTTTAAAATTTGTAATAAAGCCATGAATAGTCTTCTTCCCTTGGGTGTTTAAGACAGGAGTTGAGGTCAAGTATAAATACAACGTAAACAAAGGCATGATGAAAAGTTTTGCCAGGCTTGTCATTGAGGAGTTAAAAAAAAAAAAAGAGGGTGGGAAGGGGGATGGGGGAGAGATACTGCTTTTAAATACAGAAGAAACTTTTAGAACTACAGAATATGCACCATCCACAGTGGCTAGCAGTTTCAAGTTTCAAACATTGATCTATTTTTGGCCTAGACTGTCACCCACAACAAAAAAGGGCAGGAATTTTTCTCATACCTTGTCAACCTAATGTTTGTCGTACCTCTGGTTCTGGCATTTATAAAGTCTAATCAAATGATTTTATAAGGGCAAAGTGGCACTCAGTGACTACAAGGCTAATGCAGTGCAGTCTAGATTATCTAGCCAGCACTGGCTCAATGTGTTAAAATTAGACAGCTGCACATAACGCAGTGGCATAGACTGTTCGGGCCTGGTAGTTAAAAATTTCCTTCCCTTACACCACCTGGAAGGTTGACATCGGATTGAGGTGACAAAATGTTTACAAATCAGAATCATGGGTATAACAATCACAACTTCGTAAAATCATAACGATTTCGCCAAATTCGTAATGATGGGCAGCCCTACCCTTATGCTTTGAAAGCTGTTGTGAAAATCTAAAAACAATAACTGACATTTGTGAATAGGGATCACGCAAAAGACCTTACATTTGTGAGTTTGTCATTTAAAGCACAGGACAAGAACACTCCTCATTTATATTGTTTCGTCCATCCTCTTCTCTGGTTCTTAACTCACAATTTTCTCTTGCCATGTCATGTTTCCCTCCTGTGTCCTTATGTAAGCAACTATATGATACAAGTACAGTAGTCTCCGCCTAAGATCCCGGTGCTCGTGAGCAAGGAAACGCGGGATCTTAGGCGAACCGGGATCTTAACCGACGAACCCAGGAAAGAATCTATGTTGACCCATGTTAAGGCTCACAATTGGTAAAATGGTCTCCCTCCACTCTACAATGAGCTGACGTGCCCCCTTGTGGGTTTATGGCATATGGCGAGCAAAGAGTGGTTAACCTTGATGACCTATCACGGTGCATAGTGGGATGAGGCGAGCCATTTTCACTTATTATCCTATCATGAGTCTCAGGATCTACGATTATCCAGTTGCCCCTCCTCTTTGCCTGTCAAAAATTTATAGCTTTCCATCTCTGACCGAGCCCCCCCTCCAAACCGCCTTTGTCGTTACACACCATTACGTTGTGAACGCACCAATTAAAATTCAGTCTGTCTCACAAATTCAGGAGTAGAGACAACTCCTGCAATGGTCAAGGAGGAGTTCACGGTTCGATATGATTCCGCCAGGAGTGAACTTGTAGGCCCTACCCACCCAGCGAGTGATGCAAGCTTAGGTGGCAAGCTCAGGTGTGAGTGCGATGCGTGGGGAAAACAAACGCGTCTGTCAGTTCACACCCCGGTGTGATCCCGTCTGGGGCAAACATTGTATCGCTTCATCGAGTTTTACAACATGTATGTGATCACATTCACGATAGTGGCTGATCTCTGACGCGACGGACAGTTTATTGATCTCAACTTTTTACTCTTGGTTGATCTGCTGTGCCCACCCGGGGTTTTTTTTTATAGCAAATTATGATCTGAAATGCGGGATCTTAGCCGAATGTAGACCATCAGAGCGGGATCTTAGGGGTGACTTTTGTATAGTAAACATTCTGTTTTCCTAAAACAACGGGATCTTTAGCGAACCGGGATCATAAGCGGTGGGATCTTAGGCGGAGACTACTGTACTACTCAATGGTTTAGTAAAACATTAGTTTTCAGCTTATTATCTGAAACTGCACTAGGCTACAAGCTGCATTACTAAACAATGTAGCATGCTTTAAAATGTAACATGTTTTTATGTTACTATCCATAACAGGGCTTTGAATACTTTGCTCTCACTCAAAAAATAGGAGGCAAACAAGGCAGGGGCAGATCCAGAGAAACATACTTGGAAAACATGAACTGATGGGCAATGCGGAAACACAACCATAATGTGGGGTTTTTGAGAGCATCTGACCGAGAAAAAGAATGGAGAACCATGATCTCCGAGGTTTGCTTCAAATATGACACTTGATAGTGATGATGATGATGAAACAAACCAGATAAAAATCGACTTGCCTCATGAACATATACACACAATCTAATTAGCCATTGAAACACTACTGGGCTCAAATTGAAAGACAAACTTACAAATACAGCTTTGATAATTACTGATATTTAAAAGCCAATTACAAAATCTGATAACAGCTAAAATTAAAGCAATATTTTAATAAAATGGGGCATATATCCAAATATGTAGATGGGAGCCACGAGAGGGAGAGAGAGAGAGAGAGATAACAGCTAAAATTAAAGCAATATTTTAATAAAATGGGGCATATATCCAAATATGTAGATGGGAGCCAGCAGTAAGGGCCGGAAAAAAGAGGAATTTTGGGGGATATTTTAAACTAACAAAAATGTAGCAAAATATAATTCGGTGTACTTACATCCAGGTGTATCCATACACCCCACCAGAAAATAAAGAAATAAAAGAGGCCTCTCCATCTGAAAATTTTGGAATGAAGGTGTGTTAAAAAGTGAATCAGAAAGTTTGAAGAACCATACTAAAAGCAACATTTCAGTTTCCCAATCTTCAACTTAAGATACAGAGACATCATGGAATCCCAGAGAAGTTGGCGCACCTCACCAAGAGCATGTATGAAGGGACAAGTTGTAGGGTTGTACATGACGGCCAGCTCACTGACAGCTTTGATATCAAGACTGGTGTGAGACAGAGATGTCAAATATCACCTTTCCTCTTCATCTTGGCAATCGATTAGCTCATGAAGGATACCATCAGAGGACACAGAAATGGTACACAGTGGACCCCATGGACACAGTTAAACAATCAGGACTTTGCAGATGACCTGGCGCTTCTGTCCCACACACAGGAACATATGCAAGCAAATACCTCAGTTCTAAACAGCTTATCAGAGTATGCTGGCTTGGGGATCCACCCCAGAAAGACGAAGGTCCCAAGTATAGATGCACAACGAAAGGAGCAGGTCACAATAGAAGCAAACGCACCGTAGCTCGTTCACTTTCGTCTGACCGCGCTTAAAACAGGATAAAAACAAAACGCTCTGTTTAATCTTTCTGGGTCTTTGCATGCGGGTCTAAAAGTTAAGAGACCAACAGAATCTAAAAGCCCATTTATAAAAGTCACTGCAAACTAAGGTTCCAAAACATTTTCTTCAATGCAAGCCTAAAGCAGGCCAAAAAAATAATACGAGATTTACATCACAAACCTAAAACATCTAAAAGTTGACATATTTTCCTCAACACCACTCTTTAGCGTTTCCCTGGGAAACACAATTCAAGAGACATGGTGAGTATTTTTCGAGACTCAAGCGGAGACATCTAGAAAGCCCGGGTGGGGGGGGAATCTACAAGCTTACACTGAAATGTGGGGTCAGGGCGGTGTCGCTGTCTCAAAATGATAATAGAGGACCAAAAGAGAAAAACTTTTTTTTATTGAGTCAAGATTTTTTAAAAAATATTTATGTTTGGTCGCTGGCCTGCAAAAGTGCCATGCAAAGTTTTGTGAGCATAGGTAAATACCTCAAAGAGCTAGAATTTTTTTAAGCCGCAAGACGAAAGTGAACAAGTTATAGAAGACATTGAATCTTTCTGCTATCTTGGGAGAATAATTGACAGAGAGGGAGGAACAGTTGCTTTAATAAAGACCCAAATCGAAACGGCACAGGCAGCTTTTGTATCTTTGAATAGGATTTGGAGGACCAGGGATATCTCATTTCGAACAAAGCTTCACTTGCTTCCCTACTTTAGCAATATAGTCATTGCAATAGTTCAAATTGTCTTGAGAGCATTATTGACATAGAGAGAGGAACAGGTGTAGAAATAAAGTCTCGCATTGGAAAAGCACAGGCTGCTTTCATATCTTTGGATACCAGAGATATCTCATTTCGAACAAAGCTGAGGATTTCAATTAAAAAGTGAAGTTAGTCCTGTTGTGTGGATGTGAGACATGGAACGCATCACAGACTTGCGTAAAGAGGAACCAGGTTTTCTTGAACAAGTGTCTAAGAAAGTTACTGAGGACCAGATGGACAGACAGGGTCACCAACGAGGAAGTGTTAAAGAAAACAAGGCAGATCTCAGTCAGAGATGAGGTAGGAAGAAGGCAGTGGCGATGGATTGGACATGCTCTCAGGAAGTCAGGCAGCTGCATAACAAAGAAAGTGTTGGATTGGAACCCACAAGGTAAGAGATCAAGGGGAAGACCGCATGGAACCTGGAGAAGAATCACAGAAATTGATGTACAGAAAAGTGGGAAGACATGGAATAACATCAAGTGGCTAGCCCAGTATAGAGAAAGGTGGAAAGCGTTTGTCCGAGACCTACACCCTGGTGCAGGGTGAGAAAAGCAATGATGATGATGATGAAAGGCTCAAATAGGCAGAATCAAATGCTACACATAAAAATATAGTAATCCTTTCATTTCAGTAGAGGTACAAAAATATA
The DNA here is from genome assembly GCF_000002075.1 of Aplysia californica. NCBI lineage: Eukaryota > Metazoa > Mollusca > Gastropoda > Aplysiida > Aplysiidae > Aplysia > Aplysia californica. Next base: position 1,015,656 of record NW_004797455.1, read on the forward strand.
AGGCAAGCAAAAATTCAATCAGACATGGTTGGAACTGTGAAACAACAAGTTCATTGACAGCCTTTGAAATGTAATTGACAGACAGCTTGATAATACAGCATAACATGCAAATATAATCATAATAGCACACCAAGGAAGTCACATCTTACTGGTAACATATGTGCAAAATATTTACTCAAGTAGGGTGACAAGTGTATAGGAGAATTTGATCTGGGTGCGGCAAAAAGTTAATTATCATATCTAGCCTGGGAAACCGCATAATAATTAGACTTGAATAATAAATAGAGCATAATGAGAAATACCCTGTCAAAGCTAGTTCATTTACATTTTACATGAATAAAATTACATCACAAACACAGCTGCCCTTAAAAAAGGTTGAATTTGAGAAACATAATAAGATCAAAATATTGCAACTACAACTAGACTTCAAACTACAAAGACAAGGAGAGAAAACATAGGAAAATCTATTTTTTTTCAATAACGAAACAAAACCTGGAAAAGAATCCGCTACACAAATTTTAATTCTTATTTCTAATGATGATATTTACTGTTTTAGCTCTTATGTGTCACAGCACCACTGTGCACAGTTAAAGATATGTGGATAACTTGAGCTAAAAGACTAGTGAGTGGGTATTTTTTCACAGTAAATAACAGAAAAAAAATTGAGGCTTTTTCAAAGTAGTTAATTCAATACTCACGACGACTCCACAAATTTCTTGAAAACTGGTGTTCTGTCTTGATTTCTCCTCACCCTGAACCATCGCTCAACTTGGCGCGTTGTCAAATCTGTTTGCTTGGCTAGACCCTGTCCAAAAAAGTATAATGTTACACAAACTTTGGTTGGAATCATTCTGCCTGAATTCTTTTTAAAAATCTAAATATTAAACAAAGATCTGAACTTTCTACTTCAATAATAAAAAACAAACAAACAAACAAAAAAGCAAAAATGTAATATAAACACCCCCACCCCCCTCCAATGTCCTACATTAATCATTATTTTTCATGCAAAATACACTCAAACACCTAGAACTTTACAGTCTTATCGTCTGGTCTCCATGGACAGCTATGGCAAATTATACTTTACTTAGTTTATCATGTTTTCAAAATAAATCATTTTACTATTCATACAGAAGTTGAGGGGAAATGAACTCGAAGGGAGCCACTACAATAATCATATTTCTCCCAGAACAGATTACAATTACATTAACACTGAAAAGAAATACACAGAGCACACCATGCCTTAGTGCCCACACAAAAGTATTCATAAAAGAAGTAGAGACCGAAAAATGGGTCCAAATCTGACAGTGAAAAAACAAATTAATGCCAAGGCAATAGAGTGCGAATAAATAAAATATCTAAACAGGAATGGGTATCCCTGAATTTACTTGAAAACAGTACCAAACTGAGGTACCCAACAGTAAGAATATCTTCACTTGCACCTCTTTATCATTTTTTTTCAATGTTTTAACTTCATGTGTACATCCTTCTACATAAAATAAACAGGTTAGAAGCTACAAGAGCTTCAACAATCTTTTACATCTTCATCATTATAAAATCTCAGTTCTAAAAAAGTGCTTAAAAACCTAACTTGTTGCAGTAAAACAGCAAAATATCAAATCCCAGTGCTTCATTATTCCCACACATGGTGCACAGAGACATTTCTAAAAGACAATAAAGCCACACTCTACATTCTAGCAAAGCACATGTTCCTTTTTTTCTGAATAGACATGAGTATGTGACCTTCTCTCTTTTCTTCTCATGCTGACATGTTTCACTTTTCATCTTCAACATAAATTATGTATATTTCTTATTGTCACACAGTAGTAAATTTCTATTGTCCCTTTATTTTCATGAATTATAAAATACTCACAATGGCCTTTTCCTTAACACATTCAGCTATTAAACCTACAGCCATTAAACTTATATATAAAGCAAAACTGGTTGCCCACACAACACCAAAAAGTTACACAAACCTGAATGATATCATTGGAAGGAGACTTGCTCACTCTATAGGCATTTTCAAGATGAGGATTCGGAGTGGCTTTTTTTACCACAGCCTTCAGTCCCAGTGCATGTCCAATGCTTCCAAATACATAGCTGAAAGAAATGAAAAGGAATACTGTATATTCAGCCTTGTATTACATTAGCATAGCAGCTGCAGGAATACAAAATATTTATTAAAATATGCAAAACAAATTCACACTCCATTGTATTCATGAAATTTTATCCCCCAGGTACATCTCAAAACATTCATATCATAATGAAAGTCCGTGCTTGATGTAAAATACTGCAGTGCAGAGGAGAAAAAAAGAAAACTAAAAGCCATTAGACTAGACAACTGAATGTTCTCAAAACAGAGCTCAAAAGGAGCACTATAGCCTCTACAAGTTTAAATGCAGTAGACGTGCACAGCCGTTTTTCCCCTTACACTTACAGGGTTTTTTATCTCTATTTTCAATAGTTTTCCATAACTATTTATTCAGGCCAAATTCATCTTTAGCTTCCACAAAACATCAGCTCAATAAAGGCTGAAAAGTCTACTTTTTTTCACTCCGAGTTGACAAGTAGGTCAACAGCTTCTGATATAGACAAAAGGTGACTGCCGCATATGTGTGTGGGTGTGTTGTCAAATCATTGACTCGGCTTCGGGATAGAGAAGTGGGAAAATGATTTTTGCCAGAAGTACACCACCTACATTTTAAACCTTATGCAAATCCCTGAAATGAAATTTTAAAGAGTAACGCTCACGAACTACCAAAACTTAAAGGGGGTAATCTGCAGGTTTAATGTGTAATATACGCATCTGGTCATAATGGGGAGCCCTGCATACTCCATTAAGGTCACCGAGCGTTTAGGTGGAGACTACTGTACAGTCCTCTTACTGTCCACTCAACGCACACGGCCGGTCAGTTTTCGTTATTGCGATTGTCTTTACACCTTGTACCCCTTTGTCTTTTTTTCCACTGGCAATGCCACAATTTCATTTTCAAAGAGGGCATGCGGTATTTGCTTCGTTTCCATCAGTTCCCAGTTCCAAGTGAAATAAGTCATTAATGGCTGATCTGTTGCTGAAACAAGCAAACGACCGATCAGGCAGAGTTTGCAGTTTGAAACACCCACTTGCAGAGAGTGATAATAGTTTTATAGGCTTTTATATTATGCAAAATTTTGGACGCTTTTTTAGTAGTTCCCACCCCTCTTATTTTGGCCTATTTTATTCGAAATTCGCAAATTTGAACTCCATTTTGTATTTGAGTAGTAAATCTAGGTAAAAATACAAGATCGAGATAATTGATTTGTCAAAATTACATAATTAAACACTACACCCAGGCCCAGTGTTGTTAATTTTACTATAACAAAGAAGTGTTTAACAAGTAATTTTGGTTCATGTATGTAGTACTAAAAGAGATTTATAAGTCGAAATCTCTTCAAATATTCAATCAAGGCCGATATCGGTAAAGTTTTAACTCGATTATTATTCCCGAAACAGGAAAATCAGCGAATAATAATTGGGGGGATGGAAACTACAGAAAAAGTGCCAAATTTGGTTCTGCACTGCCTGCATGATTATGATACTCTATAGAGATGCCTGAAAGGACAGATCGTGGATTTACGAGTTATGCAGTGCACTTTTAGCCAGCGACCAGTATTCATATAACACTACATGATTAAGAAATCTACACATGACGTTCTGTCTTCACTGCTGCGACAACGAAACAGTCCAAAAAAGGCTGGCAAAGGGAGAAAATTCATCCTGCAAAATCGTGAGGAAGACCAAGTAACTTTTATGCCCCCCTTTAACTAAAAATAATGGGTCGGGTCACTTTGTGCCCCGGACTGTCCCGGACTACCCCGGACTGCCCCAGACTATTCCAAACTGTCCTGAGGCGTGATTTACTTTCAATGTTAATTTTCTGTTAGGTTAGGGGAATGCCCCTAAAATTGATGTTTATTATTGATGTCTATTTTCTGTTAGTAGTTTAGTTTTTTTTCTTCTTTTTATTCTTTTGAGTAAAGAGAGAAGCACATCAGCACAACAATTGTCATTTATGAGAAAAAGCAAGAGAGACAGACAGAAACAACAAAGGGAAAATAAAGAAGTAGGACACACCAGTTCACAAGAGAGTGACAAACATACAAAAGAGGGAGGGAGGGAGAGGGGGAGAGAGAGAGAGAGAGAGAGAGAGAGAG
>NW_004797455.1:1019949-1033038 GCF_000002075.1 Aplysia californica
ATAGTGTTCGTTAAAAAAAACCAACATGAAGCTGCAGCGAGCACCTAGTACATCTCTGTGATTGGCCCACATATTGATGACGTATTTCAGTTCACCTATCTATTTTTATCGTCTTCCAGGGCTTCCTCGCCAGTTGACGAGATCTCACCGTGACGGACCCGCTTTGCCGCTTCGCGCATTCCAGATCTAGGTTTCATCGCCGACTGTTTGGGCTGTGTCTGCACGCAGGCTTGTGTGTGTGTCTGTGTGTGCGAGTGCACACGCGCTTGTATTGTGTGTGTGTGTATAACTTTGAGGAGAAGGTAAATTTATGGAAGGAGAATGGCTGAGGTTGTTTATAAAAGGTTTACATAAATTAATTTTTTTTTTAAAGCGAACAAACACGGCGAGATCTAGAATCTAGTCAACAGTAAAAGTTACTGGCGAGGGAAACCCAAGAGTCTTGGGGGAACCCCGGAAGACGACAAAATAGATGGCGGAAATACGTCATCTATATTTGGGCCAATCACTCTATGTGCTGCTAGATCTAGATCTAGGTGCTCGCTGCAGCTTCATATAAACAAAAAAAGAAAACATGATGCCCTTATGTTGCGTTCCCAGGGACTCACATCGTAGTATGTGCATGCGAGTAGTTAATAATATTGTAGTACCGACTCGGTCCATCCCGATAGCGCAGTCAAAGGGTCACGGCAGGGTCACTAGAGTCTAGAGACAGTAGCAAGCAATTCCCTGTCCCTAGTATACCAGATAAAAAAGGTGCGGCTTATTTATAAATACAAAAACTACTGTATGTTGAAGGCTTTATATTCTGATTCAAGTTCAGATTCATATTATAATTTAAATCACTCTCCGGGGCAGTCTGGGGCACAAAGTGACCCACCCGAAGAATAGGCCTAACGAAGGAGAAGCAGAGAAGGGAAATCATTTTACTTACTTACAATAAGTTACAAGTACAAGTTACCCATCCTTGAGCCTTGACTCGTCATTAATTTGAGTCATTAATCTAGCTAGAACTAGATCTAGAGTCTAGGCCTTCGTACCCTTGCGCCGTTGGGTACCATCATATTTGGGATCTACTGTAGGAGCATGCTTTCTCTCCGGTCAATTGTAGTAAGTTGTGCAAGTTTACAGTTTCGAAGGATAGGCGTTTCAAATTCAAAATAAGCGGAAGAAAGGAAGAGAGCGGTCAGTGAGTGTAAGTTGTATTGTAAGTAAGAAGAGAAAAATTCTTTACTTACTTCTCAAAAATGTATTTCACAGCATAAACCGCAACAGACAAGTACACTGGAACGAGCAAATCACTCAACTGGGCATGGTAGATACCATTATCTGTATTTTTAAGAACATCCCATGTTCTATTCCCTGGTAACCAAAATGACTCGGCCCAAACAATATCGGACACCCTCTGCAGCAGTTCCGCCATGATTATTGATTGACAGAAGAGAGCAGTGAGCCAGGGCAACAAAGTTGCCAGTTTTCCCAAATGCCAAGTTGTACGCCTTCTTTGAGGGTTTTTTTTTTAATTTTTTTTTTTTAATTCGATTCTTTTATTTAAGATACAAAATCGTAGAACGATAATTCATTTTTTAAATGGACGGCTTGAGCACTCAGAATCATTCTTTCAACAGATGCATATCACCTGTCCCTTTCTCTCAACAAAATAATCTATATTTTTCATTTACCACAACTTTCGATGAGACCTGGTCTAAAGAAAACTTTGCCCTGGCAAGGCTTGACAAATAGTCCAGGCCCAGAGATCTTATAGGCCTATCACCTATCACCAGGGAGAGCTCGGAGAGCGTGGAAGGGGTGGGGTGGGGTTGAGGGTTGAGTGTTGAGGGCTTGGGCTTGGGTGCCTTGTGCCTGAGGCGACATGTTAAAATAATATGTCCATGCACTTAGTACTTAGCCTATGCACGCCAAGAAAAGAACGTAACCTTACGATTATCCATTATTCGCGGTTTATTGGGAAGATACTTTGGGGATAATGAAACCCCTTGTAGCGTTGGCGCCGTCGTTCTGTACCCCAACTGTTACGCTCCAGGTGTTAGTGCTGGCACAATTATACACTATACACGCACTGTATTTATGCAGTTCTATAAGCCATAATAATACATCATGTATGTAGTCTTGTCGACGTGAATACATACACTATAGCCAACACTCCAGCTATTTTTGTTTTCCACCTTCTGATTCACCGTATTTAGACCTATTAATTTCTGTTATTTTCTTGGAATCTGGGGGACATATCTCTACGACCCTCGCGAGATGAGCCTGGTCGACGAGCAGCTAGATCTAAGAGTCTGTCTGTGGATGGATCGAGGCCAAGGGTTCTATAATGGGTATGAATCTAAAGGACCACAACAATTAATGTTATATCACCTCATTGAGGGCCTGTACTAATAAGTCATATATGATAAGATGGGCGTGAACCTCATCAGGGGCCTGGCGTTGATTACCACGGACCAAGGGTATTTTACATGAATTTTTCTAATTTATTTCACCCAGGTGGGAATGGGCACCCGGCTATTAGACTGCATGGTCAGTTATTTAGCTTTTCGTCGTTCTTGCACTATGCCCAGAGACGTTTCTGAGTATCTGTGGAGTCTGCTGGGGTAATTTAATAGCTAACTAGCAGGTTTTATATTGCAGTAGGTATCGCGTGAACTACAGTTCAGTCGACGATTCCACTTGCGTTGATCGAATAAATGGATCTTTTTCTCGGGTCCCAGCACCTTTTCTTGTCACAGGTCCCAACGATGAAGTTTAACTTCGATGAGTTGATCATTTTTTTCACTATCCACGATGACATCATAAGTAGTAGTAGTAGTAGTAGTAGTAGTAGTAGTAGTAGTAGTAGTAGTAGTAGTAGTAGTAGTAGTAGTAGTAGTAGACTAAGTAATAGTAGTACATGTAGTAGTGTAGTAGTAGTAGCAGTAGTTACTGTTGTTGTTGTTGTTGTTGTTGTTGTTGTTGTAACCTGATATAATAATACGCCTATATTAGTAATCTGATTGCCTATTCCCGGGAGCAGACGTTGGAAGCGACCACGACCTTGTGATGATGGCCTTTCGCCTCACCTGGAGAGGGTTGGAAACAGTGGCGGGGCGCCATTGGTGCAATTGGTGCAAGCGCTCCACGTAACCCTGGCCTTCCTTCGCCCCCCTCTCCCCCTTCCCCCTTTTCTAATTATTCTAAACCAGTCAGTGCTCTAGAACTACATACTGGTACTAGCCTACATCCTTGCGACCCGTCACCCGCTGGCTGCGCGCGCGCCAGTGAAGAGACAGACGGCGAGGGGAGTTTAAGCTTGTCGCACCGTTTGCGGTAGTGTCTGCTGGGAGTAAGCAAAATCTTTGCACCAAAGCACAGAATTTGTCACTGTAGAGAAATCTAGGCTAGGCATGGTTCTTCCCGCACAAGAAGAAAGGTGCGTGAAACTCCTCTTTGCAGCACCAATTTGGTGCAAGCTAAAAATTTGATCCAAGTACACTAGGCTTGAGTCTACGGTAACTCATTACTCAATGAAGAATGGGTATCGAAACTGTTGTCTCCCCCAATTGTGTAGCAAGTCCTGTTCAGGGGTAAATTTTCGAATTTAGTCTGGTTGTTGGTGCTGCACGAAGTACATGTAGATCTAATTAGAAATCTTTATATCTTCTCAGATTGTGAGCATAGTGAGTTGTTAGTATTGTTTCATTTTATTGCAGCTTTTATGCGGTTTCATCTAGAAACAGTTGTAAATATAGAAAGATGTAGATTGCGGGATATCTTGCAGATTCTAACAGACTTTCTCTAGAAATCTAGATGAATCACGTTAACGCTTTGCCTCTTGTGCCATTCAGTAGGCTACAGTTAGAAGAGAAAGTGCGCATAAAAAAGCTTGGTCCATATCAGCCGCGGGATTTTGAGCCCAAGAATAATGTTCACTCTTTTCCTGTACATAGTATGATAAAGTATGAATGGCTTACGCTGAGCTTGTCCAAAAAGAAATTGTACTGTTTCCATTGTCTGCTTTTTACTGATCGATCAAGCACTGACAAGGATTGGTCATCAATCACGTTCACTGTCTCTTTGCCTTTCTCTCTCTCTCCCCCCCCCTCTCTCTCTCTCTCTCTCTCTCTCTCTCTCTCTCTCTCACACACACACACACACACACACACACACACACACACACACACACACACACACACACACACACTCACACAAACACGCACAGGGAGACTCGCAGAGGCAATAGAAAGAACAGATCACACCAGAGCGCCCGTCTACCGCTCATTACAATTTTAATAGTAGCTAGTAAACCTATTGCCCATTTGTTCACTTTCCAATTATGCACCACCTTGTCTGCAACCCACGCGACGCCACTGGTTGGAAAGCGGGGAGGCACAGGGGTGAGGTGTGATCTCGAAGGGCTAGAGCACCCAGGGATGGCAGAAGCCTTCCAAGCCATGATGGAAGGAAAGTTTGCACCACTCATTGTCATTGATGCTAGTGGCAACAATAACACAGACATGGACACGTGGATCAACACCTTCAATACAGCAGTGACTGAAACAACCAGTCAGATCCTGGGAGAGCACCGGCGGGTCAGTGGGCCCGGGTCGCGGCTGCAGGCGTCCTTGGCCTGTGTTAGATCTGGCGGACGGGAGAGTGGCCAACGCCATGGACACAATCGCTGGTGATTGCACTCCCCGGGAAACGTTACCAGCAACTATGTCAGAACTACCGCACCATCAGTCTAATAAGCCACCCCAGTAAGGTTATGTTGAAGATAATGCTGAGCGGATTGAGACCGCAGGCAGAGAAGATCATTGCCGAAGAGGCGGCAGGCTTTAGGGCAGGGCGCAGCACGGCAGAACAGATTTTCAACCTCAGAATACTGTGTGTGGGGGGTACCTCAGGCACCAACAGGACCTATGCCGTGTCTTCGTGGGTTTTAAGAAGGCCTTTAACAGGGTCTGGCGTGCAGCCTTATGGGCAACCATTTGGAAATGTAACATCAACGCCAACCTGATCAACGTCATACAACAACTATGTGACAAGGCCTCCAGCGCAGTCTACCTTAACGGCAGCATGGGGGGTTGGTTCAGGACAACGGTCGGGTTGATGTGGGACTGTTTGCTCTCTCCCACTCTCTTCGACACCTTCTTGGGGCGAATCGTGACTGGCACTCTGGTGGACCACAGAGGAACAATCAGTGTTGGAGGCAGGAAAATCACTAGCTTGCGTTTTGCCGATGGCGTCGATGGGTTGGCAGTAGAGGAACAGGGGCTCGCCACACTAGTGGAGCGGCTGGACACAACCTCAGGAGCCTGCGGCGTGGAGATCAATGGCGAGAGGGTCAAGCTAATGAACAATGGCCCCGGTGGCATCAAAGTCAGGGGCGAGAAACTTGAGACCGTCGGCGGCTTCAAATACCTTGGGTCAATCGTCTCGGATAAAGGTGCGGGACCAGAGGTTCTCTCCACAGTCGCGCAGACAACAGCTGCGCTGTCAAAGCTGAAGCCTGTTTGGGGGGGGCAGGGACGTCGCCCACAAACTCAAGGGCCAGACTAATGCGCTCACTGGTCATCTCAATATTTTTATACGACTGCGAGTCGTGGACACTGACAGCAGAGTTAGAGAAAGGGGTTCAGACCACAGGGATGAGATGTTGCGGCAGACTCCTTGGCGTCTCGTACAGGAACCACGTTTCAGAAGCTGAGGTGTGGGAGAGAGTCACCGGCGCGGTGGGGCAGCGTGAAGATCTTGCCAAAGCGGTCCTGCAAGGGGCCGTGCAGGGAAAGAGAGAGACAGGAGGGCGGAGAAGGAGATTGGAGGATAACATTGCAAAGTGGACGGGAGAGGCGATGGGTGACAGTCTGAGGAGGGCAGAGGACAGGGATGGATTGCGAGAGCTGGGTTTCAGGTGCAGTGGTGCCTCCACGGTTGCCCCAACAGCGGAATAGGGGAAGAAGGGGGAGCGGAAGATTACCTAGTCTTTATCTTGCTATCGGACACATTATACATAGTGCAGTTAAAAATTCAAGGCGCAACTTGTCCTCAAATGTCTATTTAACGGTTGAATCATTGTCACCAGTACCTTGCACAGCAGTTTATATCAATTTATCTTAACTTAATCATGTTTTTCCACTACAATTAAGCCATTATTTTTAAAAAAACTTTAAAAAATTAATTTATATATTAAATGTACTATACAAATCTTCTTCACGCGGAAAATGGAATTGCTCATATTATACGCTTCCCGCTTATCTCACACACATTTTGTTTACGCATGGCTCACGTTACAGCTCACCTATGACCCTTTTTCACTGGCCAAACTAGTTACAAGAAATTAATTTTATAGTGAACACTTTTTTGCAGTAAAAGTTCTCAAAACATGCGTTCAATAAAGATGATCTCGCGTTTAGAAAAAAACAAGACAATCAGCTTTTAAAAGCGATATTGTCCCAGCTGTAAACCTTTTAAAAATCAGTAGAAACCACCCACTGGGATTTTTTATCAGTAATACTTATCAAGGAATGATTTAGAATATAGCTAACATGCAGGTCGAGTTTGCAAAAACATTAAGACAAATTGATACAAGCCACTGTGCAAAAGCAGGAGTCGAGTTTATATTCCATAGCCGAGGAAATATATTTGACAATAAGATCCGCAACGAATTTTTGACCGCACTAAAATGTGCAGAGTAAACCTGTTCCAAACAAGGGTAGGTGAGTCTGATAAGATATGTTTGCGCCGCTCTTTCTCACTTTAAACAAATCTTTGTTCAAGTCAAACATCTGTTGTATCAATCCTTACCCAGTTTTTTGCCATCTAGCCCGATCAAATTCCTCTGAAAGTCTAAAATGCTGTGGTCCTCCGAACCATGTTGTACGGCCTCGAGACCTGGATGGTGTACCAAAGCCCTGCCAAGAAACTAATTGATAATTTATAAATGCTTCAGGAAAATTTCTCTTTAAAAGGCAGAATCCGATAAAATACCAAACGCCGAAGTTCTCAAAAGGGCAAATGCTACGAGTCTAGCTGATTTCTTTCTTTTTTGTTTTTGGTAAGTGTTTTACGGCGCTCCCAATTGCATAGGAGGTCATGTGAGCGCGCGGAACACATTAAACTTTTTCAATTGGTTGGACATTTTGAATTTTGCTCAGGTGGCAGCCGAAACCTTCTCTAATCGATTTTAGACCACAGGGATCTTTAACGAGCGCAACTTTCACACGGACCCTCCCATATCTTTTGCCCTTGTCCGAGAAGGCTAGGTGTAGATCTTTCCTACCATAAGACCAGGGATGTGGCTGAAAGACAGCAGTAAGAAAGAACCAAGGAGTAGCAGTCGAAAGGCTGCAGAAAGAGTCAGGAGCCGCCAGAGGAGGGGGTAAAGGAGGTGAGTCATGAAGGGGTGGGGGCTGAAAGAGGAGACGAAAGCAGACGACATAACATTGCTAGGGAGCAGGAAAGGAGGTGAAAGGAGACAATTTTAGAGAAGAAAATTTTTCGGTCGCTAAAGGGATTCGAATCCGGGACTTTTGAATAAGAGGCGAACACCTTAACCTCTAATTCGTATAATTATAGTTCCCGACAGACGCAGTTGGAGCAAAGTAGTATAACAGAAAATCTTTGGTTGGAGTGCCGCAGTCAAAACTGGTGGCCCGAGCACTTCAGGAATAAGAAATGCTGAAACCAACAGTGGCCCGTAATTTTAAGCTGACCGCACATCCACGCGGAAGTGTGTGTGTGTGGGGGGGGGGGGGGGGGGGGGCTTTTAGAATGCTTAAATTGTAACAACATTTTCTCTGTTAGAATTGATATCTGCCACAACAGAAGCAAAAATAATCTTAACTCTTATAATTCTTCTATTTCACTTGAGAAATACATATTCTCCTCTGCAGATGCACTGATGATAAAACATTAACTGACGAAATAGTAAAGGGTATAATAATAATAATAATAATAATAATAATAATAATAATAATAATAATAATAGTAGTAGTAATAATAATAATAATAATAATAATAATAATAATAATAATAATAATAATAATAATAATACATTAACGCTCCGAGGTATATTATAAAATAATAGCAATATATGTATAATCAATGTTTATTAACCTACATGACTTACTCTCTCCTTTTACTACCGTCAGTTACACAAGGCGGAGAGCAGTCGACGCACGGTTGTTTGTCACTGGCACCTGGCCACGTTCTCCAATTTCGGCAAATGCAGGCCCTGGGTGATTGCCTCATCCCTTATAGTGCCTCTATATAGCTTCCAATTAATGGTCTCTTTTTTTTCTTTTTTCCAGTTGGTTTCCAATACCATGTCTGATTGGGCATATAGGTCCGTCTTCGGCATTCTTAGTAATCTTAGAACATGTCATCATAGATATCGACATCTTCATCAATGTTTTTTGGTACAACATGAATAAAGGAAATACTAGACAGGATTATACATGCGTATAGCCTAGAAGCAAAATCATTTGAAAAGTATGGATCGAATAAAACACGATAAACAATCCAAAGGAAATAAAAAGATACTGTCACAACATAAAGTATCGGTCTATAAAAACAGAGTAGATCTATTTTAAAATAATTTATGGTACTAGAAATATTCAGAGGTATCACAGTGATCTAGTTCTAGCACTCTCTCTCTCTCTCTCTCTCTCTCTCCCTCTCTCCCTCTCTCTCTCTCTCTCTCTCTCTCTCTCTCTCTCTCTCTCTCTCTCTCTCTCTCTCTCTCCCCTCGACCTCTATGATACCTCTCTTTATTTATCTCTTATTCTTCTCTCGCCTCTCTCTCTCTCTCTCTCTCTCTCTCTCTCTCTCTCTCTCTCTCTCACCTTTTGTCTTAATTTTTCGTCCTCGTGCCGCAGTAGCGGTAAAATATAGACGTTCTATAGATACGGCCTAGGCCTGATGTTTCAACTTTTCTTGAATAGGATCTATAAATGGCTTAAATGGCTACCCTGGTGTTCTGGGGTAACTTGTTCCCGACTTTTGGCCCAAAATGAAAGAAAGAGCACGCTGATAGTTTATAATGGCTAAAAAGGTTCAACTATAATAATTTTTATTGTAAGCAGATCTTAATTGCCTCGTAAGTGTACGCATAAATAACACGCGGGATCGTTAGGCCGGCCAATTCTTATTATAGCTTACATATACTTACATATTGATGAATATAAAATTTCTCATACAAGATTTTAAATAAATATTTTTTTGGTACTTCCCTAAGTTGGACCCAAAAGTACTCACTTTGACTTAACAACGTTTTAAAATGCATGGACCCTAGAAGCTAAAAAAATGACACTATAGTCACTTAAAACTTACGGGAACGCAAGGTACAGAAAACTTAATTTCCACGTGCCCTTGACGTACTGAGGCCCCATTAATTTTAACTTTAAAGTGGAAGCATGTTTCTGCTTCAAAGATGTACACAAGGAGATAACTCTATGTTCTGCTTGCAACTATCGTTCATTTAAAAAATGAATTTTTTGTTTCAGTTTACTGTAATAAATTTCAAATTTTAGGTTGAACTTTGAGATTATCCCCCCCCCCCCCCCGAATGATCACCATATAATATTATTTATTATATTATAGATCTAATAACTGTTTTCCCACGTAATCCTATTTTTTTTCGAAGTTGCAATTGGCATGGGAATATAATTATTCATTGGCGTCATGGAAGAGAAATGAATCATATTGCTATTTTTTCCTAATTTATTTTGAGCCTTTTAGTTTTGGTAAAATTAGATTTATGATTCACCTACTGAGTGAAGCAACGATGACAATAGGATTTGGGTTGGAATAATTTGTCGAACACATGATAATAATGCTATTGTCAGTCTATTGGAATTGTGATCTTAATTGCCTAATCAAGGAATCTTTCAAGATATTTCAAGAAGAGTGTTTTTTTCCCCTTTTTATTGGTGGAGGGGGGAGGGGGTGGCTGAATAGGTCTAGCCTATCCTAAGAACTAAAAAAATCGAATTAGGCCTGGGCCTACATTGTATTCTCAGGTTTGTTGCCGTTTGATAGGCACATAGGCCTAAGCGACACTTCGGTGAGAAAACAGACAACCACTAGACAACTGTATTGCCTGGCTGGCCTACCTTTAGTTTTCCTTTTCAACTTCCGGTTCCGAGAGAACGGTAATGCTTAGTGTTGAACTCATTCTTTATTGAAATTTATCTGCTCTGATCCTCTTAAATACTCTACGATTTTGTGCAAAAAGAAATGTGATTAAACATTTGTGAAACCAGTTAAACCATCGACCCTTATATTTTTGCCAATTTCAAGATATTCATACTTAAACAGGCGATCTACTTCTACCTCTGGTTTGGTGTCTTCTCCTCACAACAAAGTACATGTAGTCACTGATTTCGCATTGTAACAACGATATTTTGTTGCAGTCTGTCATAGTTTTATCATTATTATCATATTAGCCTATTCTTGTGAATATCGTAGAATCCACAAGAGTCACCCAGGATGAAAATAGATGCTCCCGGTATTTAGACAATTTAGTTTTAGGAGTCAAAATAAATGGCAAATGCTAATGGGATCTTCATTTGTGTGTCCGACCTCCTAGTCAGTCACACTACCACTAGATCTAGATCTAGATCTAGATCTACACTTCGTCCTCAGCCTCACCTTTCAGAGATAGATCTATATCTAGATCTAGATCTAGAGGTAAATTTTTACTTTCACTCCCGCACACAGATGCACTGTTTCAGGGGTCAAACTGCTGTACTGTTTGCTGCAGATCACACATAAAGTAGCCACTAAAACGGTCGCAAATCAATTATTTTCAAGACAATTTCAAATCTAACTGTAAAATATCAAATTATGGGAGTGTCTACTGGGTTTGGTACTGGGATTTGCTGTTATTCATTTCCGGCAGATTTGCCCACCACTATTAATAAGATAGATCTAGATATCTAGATTCTAATTGTTTTCATCATAATTTGATAAAGACATGTGATGATTTTACTAATCTAACCTTTAAATGGTGTACTAACAACAAAATAGACAACTGGTAGCTGAGTGTGAGACGGGAGGGAAAGTAAAAAAATACCGATCTAGATTCTAAGTATTTTCCATTAGCCACCCTGAATACTGAGTACTGTGGTGTCATTTTCAAGTTGTACACTTCTCTTGGGTTTTAATGTGTAGGCCAACTGGGTAGGCTAACTAGACTCGGCACTACTTGGATATGGTGGTCCCGACTTTTGTGTAGTGTAGGCAACTGAAATATCGATACTGATTCAAATAGTTGGTATCAATGTTTTATGTTTTATCAGTAGCCTAGATCTCTAAATCTAGATCTAGATCTAGATCTAGCCTACAAAATGAGCAGTAAAATTTCACTTGTTTTTCACAAAGCAACGGGGGTTACCCCCCTGACTTAAAAAAGAACAAAACGTGGGGTGTTTCAGAGGGGCATCTCTGAATTTGACCATGATTTGATGTTTTTTGCAATTAGATTTGAAAGGCTAGAATCTATCTCTCCGGCACGCGAATCAAAAAGTAATCGTTAAGAGTTAGACTTAGAACCAGAAGTAGAAGTAATCGTTCTAGATTTTCTCTAGGTTATATTTCCCTGTCACAAAAGTCGGGACCACCATATCCAAGTAGTGCCCTAGACTCTTAAGTCTACAACTAGATCTAGATATATATACTATCCTGCCCTTGGCGCGACCAGTTCCCCATTTTTCCTTCTGTGCAGCTCGTGTGCAATCTGTTTTATTAGAGTTACGAGCCTTGTCTAGTTCCACTTTTAGTCAATCCTTTTCCGAGAACATCAGTCGTCTGCTAGTGCAGCAGTCGAGTTCGAAGTGAAAGGCTTATCAGAAACATTCTTAGACTTAGAGGTTTCTTCAGTTACTAAACTAGAGTAGCTGGTCCAACCCGCGACCACTTGTCTCTGTACCCTCTGTTATTAATAAGTAGTGGCAGGCGGATTTGCTACTTGGTTTTGGGATTTGCTGGTACTTCGTTTGAGTGAGACTACCCAAAACCTGGAATCCCAAATCTTTGAAAAGTACGAAACAGAAGTTTTGAAATATATGCTGGCTTAATTTCTAAACTGAAATATCTGAAAATAATATTCAAATACTACAAAACCTTGTATGCGATAAGTAAACTAGATCTAGATCTAGTATCTAGTCCTTCAAAAAATGTACCAGTAAATCGACTAAAAATTGATCACATGGACTTGTTTCCCCTCCGCTATACATTGGAATAAGCTGGAATCAACTTGCGACGAAAGGACGAGTCCATTGTACTTTCTAAAGGGGGGACACTCCTACTCACTTGGCTGGTACTGGGATTTGGGATTTGCTCTGCGCACCCACTACTTGCTCCAGAGTAGTTACCCAGGCCTAGGGGTAGTCGCTTCTCACTCTCCCACTACCAACTACCAGTACGAAAGCAAATCCTAAATCTACGGCTGGGCCGCTTGTGCCGACAGGCTTTTGACGTGGGGGGTGGGGGTGGTGTTGTTTGTATCGCTTTCGCTTGGGCTGTTGGGGAAACTAGATCTAGACTCTAGATCTAGGCCTAATTGGATGAAGAAAGGGTGTTTGAAAAGTTTGAAAGCAGCTGTCTCGTGTCTAAACACATGTGTTTGTCTATGCCCTGCCCTGTGGTGCTCTGCTACTTGGTTTTGCTCCTGCTACTCAAGGCAGCGCAGCGGACTCAAGAAGGGGAGTATACTCTCTACTCAGGAGTCCCAGGATTTGGGTTTGGGAGTGTCTACTGGATTTGGTACTGGGATTTGCTGTTATTCATTTCCGGCAGATTTGCCCACCACTATTAATAAGACAGATCTAATTGTTTTCATCATAATTTGATAAAGACATGTGATGATTTTACTAATCTAACCTTTAAATGGTGTACTAACAACTTTCTTGCACCTGTAATATCTGTGCGCTCATGGTCGCGCCCTGTTCCGTATGCGGTCGCGCTGAGGGCATGCGGTCGCGCCAAGGGCAGAGCATTGACATGTTAAAATGCGAAATCTGTGAATGACGTTTTGGAATGATTGACGATATCACAGTATAAACCGGAACTTTGAAGCGGCCCTGAACA
>NW_004797455.1:1033729-1080349 GCF_000002075.1 Aplysia californica
CAAGTAGGCCTAATAGAGATCTAGAATCTAGAAAATCCTAAATGTTACCGAAAACACATCGTTCCATGTGGGTATCCCAGGAGAGGAAGTGATGACCAGATGACATCACATTACTAAAATTAGCAGCCAATCAGAAAGAAGATACGTCTTTTCTACGTTTAACAGGATGTGTGTGTGTGTGTTCAGGGGGGCATGTCCTGCTGAATTTTCCCATAATTTGATGATGTTTTGCAGTTGTTAGGTTTGATATATCTCTCGCTCACCGCGCGTCTAACATGATATAGAATTATAGATCTAGATATAGATTTAGGCCCAAATAAGGGCGCTTTTTCGGTAGTTCCCACCCCGCAATTGTTATTCGTTGGTTTTGGCCCCAACAAGACTGGGGATTTCAGGGGCTAAAAAAGGGAGGTTTCAGGGGGGCATGATTTTACCATAATTTGATGTTTTGCAGTTGTTAGGTTTGATATCTTAGCTCACCGCGCACCAAACGTAAGCTATAGATCTATCGTGAGGACGTTTTGCCACCATGACTAAGTGGGAATTCCCTCCATGACGTCAAAACAAGATAGCTGTTACTATATTGGCCAATGGCGTTTAGTTGTCATTCTACTCTAGCTATCTGCTTGTGGCAGCTACTGCTTTTATCTCAACCCAGACCTTGAACACTTCATTTTGGAGCATCTGTCCTGAAAAAGTTTGAAATAGTGGACTTGCTATTCCCAAACTGTAGGATTTTAAAAAATAGCCAACACAGCAAATACTCGAACGGAAAATATGGGAGGACTTCCGTTAAAAGCGGCCACCCCAACTACAGAAACACCCTACTCTAGCCCAAGCCTTAGAATTAACCCAAGTGGCTCTAGATTTAGTCCTAACAACCCTCATAACTCAAATAACTGAAAAGTTAACCTTAACCCTAACTTTTAGTTTTTTAAAATGGTTACCTGTCGTATTTATGGAATCCCTTGGAAAATATGGTAGATCTACTTCTTTCGTAACATCTGACTCTGACCATGTGTTGACTATAGCGAGACACCCATGTTTCTTTGTTCGTCTCCTGGGTAGCTTGACAGAATGCTTCTTTGTTTTTGGTAATCATTCAATCGCAGCACTTTAATTTTCTTTCCATGCACATACATACATTGTCAGTGTTTGTGTCTGAGAGCTTTATTCCCAGCTCATCATTCGGCCATTTTTTAGTTTCAGACTTTACTCCATCTTCTCTCTCTCTCCCTCCCTCCTCCCCCTCCCTCTCTCTCTCTCTCATATTAAAAAATTGATTTCCTCCTTCTCCCTTTCTGTTAATCAATATAGTTTTCTTTTCTAAATCCGCCGTTTTCACCTGAACTACAATTATTATGAAGAGTAGGCTACTGCACTGTAATGTCTTGAGACCAAAGGAGGATACCCTGAAGTCAATTAAAACAAAGTCACAGTGCTGGTAATTTTCAAGTTATATCATTATTTTTAAAACATGCTTTTGTACTAGTTTGCGTTTTATAAGACTTCTCACTTCATCATTATTTGTTTTTTCGTCACAGCAATGGGGAAGTTTATGAAACAAGGGAAAGTGGTCCTGGTCCTGGGAGGCCGGTTTGCTGGTAGGAAAGCTGTTATCGTAAAAGTGAGTATACATCTCTCCTCAGCCTGTGTTCAAATACTTTAAAAAAATGTTGTACTCTATCTTATTAAAAAGATAACATAGCTTTTTGTAACTGAGTCATCATGTGCAACAATCATATCATTCATGTGATGCTGTTGATGTTATCCATTTGAGGATCTGAAGACGACATGGTTTACATGTCTTTGACAGTTTTTAAAATAACCTGACTTCCAGTGTTCTCACACGATCAAGCCTCAATGACTCAACCATTAAAACAAATTGTATGGTTTCATCTTGTTCACATACGTTTTTGTGTTCTTTGAGTTCTCAATTCATGAATGCTTATGCTATAATTCGCCCATGACTTGTTTTTAGAATGTTGTTTTCCATGGGTTTTTTTAAAGGAAAATATTGATTCTTACCGTTTTATTCAATGAAATTTCTCGCATTCTGTGCTCTACAGCTTTTGAAAATGGGAATTAGTTACTGCTTTGTAAAACTAATGAAACTATGTAATGTTGAGAGACTGCTGCTCTGTGAATGCTGACAACTGCTGAAATAAATATAATTTTTATCAGTTGTATTCATCATGGACTCTTTCTTCAGAACTACGATGATGGAACTTCAGACAAGCCTTATGGCCATGCCCTAGTTGCTGGTATTGACAGATATCCACGTAAAGTCACCAGGACCATGGGAAAGAAGAAGCTCAAGCAGAGGTCAAAGATCAAGTCCTTTGTGAAAGTTTACAACTTCAATCATCTGATGCCCACCAGGTTTGTGTCCTTATGTTTAACACTTTGCAGTCACACAGCCAGCAGTACAAAATACCTCGTCTGGTCACCCTGCTAGGAGAGTGACTGCAACAGACTTCTCGGACCTGACGCAGACCAAAACAGATAATTTTAACCGTCGCATTATTGAGCCAAGTGATCGTAAAGTATTTAAATCTATGTGTCACAACACAGTGTTTTTAGACTCTCATGAAATTTTAAGCCAACGAAGTTATGATATGACCTTGACTGCGCTGTAGACATATTTAATGTCTTGATAAGCCGCCGTCATATAGTTTGATTTCTCTTTCCGTCGATATGTAGTTTAATGCATAGCTCCCACTTTCCCGCTAAATACCGGAAACTCCGCTTCATCTAGCTTTTCCCGCTACTCTCCTCCTTTCTCCGCTGAACCGCTCTCGCAAATTGCGATTTTTTTTTTACTCGCGGAAAACACCGAACCGGGAGAGATGAAAACGCAGCTTGCGCATGTCCGCCCGTAGCTTTCTACTTTCGTTCTTCTAGGCCTAGCGCTAGTTTCACTTTGTTTAATATTGTGGAGCAACACAGTCAAAGTGTCGATCGGGCATGGGGACGTTGGCGCGCCGAGTTGATGCAGAATGCAAAAATAAAAGGAGCTGGAATGAGAAAGAAGCAGCCGGTGTGCGACTTAAAAAGTTCATTAGAAAATTGAACAAGCCGCTTGCTGCACTTTGCGTTTGGTGCGATAAAGAAATCGCCGCCCGCGCCACTCCTGTACAATTGCGGTCCCGTTTGTTTACATGACGGCTATTGTGGCTGTTGATTAGCCTTGAAGGTAGTAAACATTAGGTAAACGGTCATAAGTTATTAGCCTGCATGGTGAGTGATGAAGCCAGCAAGACTGTTCAGTGAGCCCTAGCCGCAGTACATGACTCCGTTTTTGCTGATCCCGTTTGTGATATAATATTCGTTTACCTTTTCCCGTCCGAGAGTACGTTTCACGCAAAAAGGCGCCTATGGCGGCAGGCTGAAGTGTATTTGACACCGAGGCATCGGAAAAATCAAGATCTACTTTTGCTTTCCAGAAATTTGCTGGCGATAAACTAACAACACATTTGTGACATGCAGGTTCTATAGTATAAACGCTGTGTCGCCGTGCAAATAAAATGTAATAATTACTCGGACTTGCCACCGTGCTGTCACTTGTGTGTGTGTGTGTGGGGGGGGGGGGGGTGAAAAGAAAATACAAGCGTTGTCTGATTTTTAGATTGTCGGGTTCGCCATCGTGACTGATCGGTGAACCTTCGCGCTAGGCACCACAAGATACGGCATCGGTGAGCACTGGCGTTTGTTGGGGTCGCCAAAGTTCATTTAACCATTTCGCACTTACAGCGCCCGTATGCGCCCGCGCCGGTGGGGGTGTTTGTTTCGTTGCCGCGGGAGGCTTCTACTTTTACTATCATCAGAAGTTTAACTTAGCTATCTTTATAGAGGAAGAGTTCCGGAGCTATCTTTATAGAGGAAGAGTTCCGGTTTACTATGGTGTTTTTCTTGTTTCGCTAGCACAAAGAGTCACTTTTTGAGCGGGAACAAAAGTCGGAGGAGATTTTAGTTGTAAACACGCCATCATGTCTCTAGGATGCATGGGCGCAAAGCTGCCCGATATGAGTACGACAAAAACAAAATAAAAACACCCAAAGAAAAGTCTTTTAGGTGCTTTCGAGTTTCCACCAGAGGCTTCAATCTCTGTGAATGTGTTGTATTTCTTTTGTGTGGATTACCTCTTTGTCAGTGGCAGAAACTTCGTGAGTTGAGAAATGTATACGAGGTTTAGGTCTAGATCTAGACACGCATCTCAGAAAGACTTCTCATATCATTTCATACTCTTCTATTCCACTTATAATTTTGTACTAGTAATTTAGCTCATTCATTTTCCTTTCAGAAAATACTATTTTCATAATTTTTGGTTGTGTTTGTGATTTTATACAATTTTTTTAGTAAG
This sequence comes from Aplysia californica, assembly GCF_000002075.1. Classification (NCBI taxonomy): domain Eukaryota; kingdom Metazoa; phylum Mollusca; class Gastropoda; order Aplysiida; family Aplysiidae; genus Aplysia; species Aplysia californica. The sequence goes on from NW_004797455.1 coordinate 1,038,093, forward strand.
GTACCACCCTTCAATTTTCGTGGAGTTGTTGCCCTTGTCTTAAGGATGGGGGGCCACAGCTGGCCAAGCCTGCTAAGTGCGAAAGGGTTAAAAGTCTGAGCGTTGCGAAGTTTAGGACTACAGAATGGGGCAGAGATTATTGTTTTTTTTTAGAGATACACACGGGAGAGGGGCAGAAGAGGACAAAAATTTGTAAGCAAATTTCAGAATTTTGATTAGATATGGAGCCCTCTGCAAAGCACGCATTGGTGCAGGCCTTGTGTGGAATCTGGATCCTTCATACCTTGTAAGCCGTGTTATTGAAATAAAATGTTTGTGTTTCATTGGTTGGGTGATAGTAAATTAGAATAATATTGTAGCTTTCTGTTCAAGACTGGCAGATTTTCAGTGTCACTGACTGCCTCTTGCCCTCCCACAGTTTACACCTCTTACACTGAATGTCTACTTGAGCCATTCAAGTTATTACTCTACTTTTAGTTTAAGCAATAATTTTTGTCTTTCACGTTTACAATATGAGTCATCACCCAGACTGGTTTTTGACAGTAGAAATTCTTGTTCAAGGCCCCTCTGAACGCTCAAAGCAGGATTCATTTTATATATATTTAAATATATAAAATAATGAGAGGAAAATGTTATAACAGGCTGAAATACTTTAAGTCAAACAAGACCACAGTGGGACACTGACATGTTGTTGACGGGATATATTTTGCGTGTGTGTGTTGTTATGTAACTTGGCCATGGAAGATGGAAAATTGGAGAAGCCTGTTTGGCAGTCCATTTTCCTCTACTTCTTTTGTATGTTTGTCACTCTTGTGAACTAATATTTCCGGGGTGCCTTGATAGTCTAAGCTTGATTCCCCGTTTGGATTTCTTTGTTGACATCCACCCCTTGTGGCTCATATGACCTATGCAGTTGCAAGCGCCGTAAAAACCTTACTAAAACTAAATCTAGGGGCGAGCAAGCTTGCGATTGTCTGTCTATCCTCCATTTTGTTGTCTGGACTTTGTTGAACATATGATAGGTAAGATTTAACACCCAGCCTTCTCAGATAAGGGTGAAAAATTTAGGTTCCGTGTGTAATTTGTGCACATTAAAAGATCACTTTGCAGGCCTTTAGTTGATAAGAGTAGGCTTTGGCTGCCACCCGAGCAAAATTCAAAATTCCTACCTAACTGGCTCGTATGACCTTATGCAGTTACGAGCATCATAAAACACCAAAACAAACAGAAAGGACTGCCCATCATTATGAACATGGCATGATGACCCCAGGATTTGATGGTCACATCATCATTCAGGTTATAATCTAATGCTTGGAATTTCGAATAGGGCAAAGGGGGCTAAACATGCCAGCCAATGCAAAACCAATCTTTGTGCTTCTAAGGCATGGTCCCTTTAGCTGTCCAGGTTGTGACTAGTGCCTTTTAGATGCGTTTTATGTCTTGTCAGCTCCACCTATCACTCTCCTATTATCATCAATTACTACACATTGTTAAATATACCTCAGTGAGTTTTGTATGTTGCTGAATGATATGTAAATACAATATCTAGTAACAATGAAATGAGCCCCTTCATTAGTTTCACGAAGTATTTTTGATATTCACAGAAAGTATGATCTCTTTTCTTAACCAACTCAGGTACTCTGTGGATCTCAACTTTGAGAAGAACGTCGTCAACAAGGACGTTTTCAGAGATCAGGCCTTGAAGAGAAAGGCAAGGAGAGAAGTCAAGGCAAAGTTTGAAGAGAGGTGATTATTAAAGACTTTTAATCTGTACTTTGCCAGTTTTATCATTTAATTTCATTGGGTCATTCAACTGTTCACAGCTTCAATTTGTATTGGTTATTTTTTAATTTTTTTTGGTGTTATGTAAATGAAAATGTTAACTCACTTGCTGCCATCGCTTTATGGTGCAACGTCCAAAGAATTCCAGGTGTTTTGAAACCAATATATAAAAATGATTGTGACTTGATTATTCATCACCCAACAATGAAACCCAGCATGCAAAAGGCATAGAGAAAATACTACTCAGTACAAGATGGATTTTTAAAGATATCTTGAACTTGAAAATTATTTTTTCCTTCCTCCATGATCTTTTGCAAATGTAACCATTTTTTTGGGGGGGGGGGGGAGAGAACAATTCAGCCTTGGGTATAAATATTAAGTTTAATGTCACAAATCCCTACAGCCTTTCACTAGCCTCTACAACTCTGAACCCTCTTCATAAATTTGGTCTTTTATCACTCAAAGTCTAGATCTGTAGATCTGACCCAATCTAGCAGTTCGAAAATGTTTCGAGGTTTATTTGCCATCGTGCCAACGTCATCAGTTGGGGGGGGGGGTGTCCAAGATTTTATCAAAGGATGTAATCCATTGCTCAGTCGACTCATTCAGGACATCAGTTACCCTCAAAGACTTGCCCTGAAACACATAGGTAATAATAAGAAAAATAGGAAACTGAAATTTAGATTCCCCGGTTTTTTTTTCTTCTTTAAAATCATAAAAAATAACCCAGATTCAATGAGCACTTAAATCAGCTTCCATCTATTGCACTTGCATCATGAACCATTATTCACTTAGCCAATTGCATGAGGTTTTTTTTGGGTTTTTTTACACAGCTCATAATATGCAGGCACTACTTGTGACTTCTCTTTCTACATTACTTGCTCGGTGCCTTTATGTAATGATTTACACAAAACCTCGTGTTTGCTGTAACGAACACTCGGATTCAATGAGATTTTAGGTCAGGCCCGTTGACCTTGTTGAATCCGAGTTCCACTGTATATCGATTTTATCTGAAACTCCTCCGGTCTGGCAGAGAGTGAGTTAACTTTCCAATTGTCCTTGATGATTCTTTGTGGTGTCGGGTAATTCTGAGCCTTTTCTCCAATGGTCATAAAATCCCTGAAAATGTTTTTGAAGTCAATCCCAGGGACTTATAGTGATAGATTTTCTGAAAGCTTGAAGGCTTGGCAAAAGTTTGATTTTTGTTTTATGTCTGTTTTCGCTCAGAAAAATATTGTTTTTGTACTTTCTTTTGCCTCATTGGAAGTGAAACTATTGAAACAGAACTGAGTTGATTTTAACAGTGGTGAAATGGATTTCAAAACTATGCCATCAAAGTTGGTGCCGTTGAATTCTTTGGTACACCATGGTGACAGATTTATGGCCCAGGGGGCTCTCGTGGCCTAGAGGTTAAGGTGTTGGCTTCTCATTCAAAGGTCCCAGGTTCGATCCGGGAAGTGGCCGAAAAATTTTCTTCTTTAAATTTGTCTCCTTTCACCTCCTTTCCTGCTCTCTAGCAATGTTCTGTCGTCTGCTTTCGTCTCCTCTTTTTGCCCCCACTCCCTCATCTCCTTTGCCCCCCCTCCTCTGGGCTCCTGATTCTTTCTACAGCTTTTCTACTGCTACTCCTTGGCTTCTCCTTACTGCTGTCTTTCAGCCACACCCCTGGTCTTCTGGTAGGAAAGATCTACACCTAGCCTTCTCAGACAAGGGCGAAAAATATCGGAGGGCCCGTGTGCAAGTTGCGCATGTTAAAGATCCCTTGGTGGTCTAAAATCGATAAGAGTAGGCTTCAGCCGCCACCCGGGCAAAATTCAAAATTTTCTACCAACTGAAAAAGTATAATGTGTCCCGCGCGCTCATATGACCTTATGCAGTTGCGAGAGCCGTAAAACACTTACAAGAAAAAAACAGCAGATTTATGGCCCATTAAACTGGCCAACTACTCCTCTAGGGTAAGGTGTAAGTTAGATAACTAAATGCTTGTATTTTACCTACCTGGTTTATCTCATGGAGGGTTTAGTCGTTACAAGAGACTGACGTTTAATGATGCAATATTATTTTAAAGTAATTTATTGTGGGGATCGTGTGATGCACAACCCCTCCTCTCAACCACTCCGCACAAGCCTAACAAGGTCTTGGGCCTAGGCACATGTCGAGAGAGCACTAAAATAGCCCAGCAAACTGCTTCTGTGGGGGGGTGGATGCGGAGTGGTATTTTACCGACCTTGCCTTTTTTCGTATTTATTTTGTCTCAAATGCACCTCGAATGACATTGACTTTAGATTCCATATTTGTTTCGGCTTCACGTAATTTTCTAACAAAGATAAAGAAGGGGGAAAAAACAGGAGTGCAGGCATAGTTCTACGGGTGCGTGATTTCGAGTAATCTGTTTTCGACCTATCTGGGTTATACTGTAATTTATAACAACAGGATGCTTGATATTTTTCGTTTTAAAAAAGAGAACTGCTGATAACCGCTTTTATTTTTAAACTGTAAGAGTTTCAAGGATTATATTTTTCTTGTTGCGCTTACTCCTGTGTGCACAGCTTAGGCGCTCTTCTCTAGCGACCTCTCAAGAAATGCAAATCATCAAATTTTGTGTACTTTGAGATAGCAGAACTGAAGAAAATACAGTTCTGTCTTAGACCAGACTTGGCTATTCCCATCAGTACTGTAGATCACTTGACACTCCACTCTCTTTGACATTGTCAGGTTGCTTTGTCAACCAAGCAGTCTCACAGAATAGACATAAGTTAAAGAGTAGATATCTGCATACTGTACTGCATTGTTGGCCTACTGTGTTCTACACCAGATAGCAATCTCCTTCCTCTATTTTCTTCACTTCTGCTAACTCAGAATATATATAATTCTTGATGAGTTACCTCCATTTAGTGTGCACACTATTTTAGCAGTCTCTCTTTAAACTGAAAAACTGCGACCTAAGGGCGACACCGATAAAAGAGAGAATGCCAATACTTAAGCGGCTGAAGATGACGCAGACAGGCGCCAGTAGGTGTCTGCTTGACTCCACATAAAGGGCGCCTAAGGCCTAGATCTAGATCTAAGAAAAAAATTACACCACAACACAGCTTGTATTTATGAAGCACTTATTTGGGGATTTAAAAAACCTTGAAATTCCTAAAATATTGCTTAATTAGTCTCCCTATTTTGACGACGCTGATTTAAAAAATGTAATTAGTTTTTGTCCACCGTGAAGCACCAGCTCTGAAATGACCATTTAAAATTGCCCCCAGTCCAGTCAGGTGACGTCACGCAAACCGCTGAACCCGAGTTGGCGACGGCGAGACAACATTGAGAGTTCGCGACCTCGGTGCTTTCTTGTCGCATCTCCATTTTTAATAACAGTAAAAACAGTTCCCAACAAAGAGCGAGCTGAAGAAGAAGTCACATTTTCACATTATGGAGATACGACAAGAAAGCACAGAGGTCGCGAGTTGACAGTGAGGCGCCCTGCCCTGTCCAGTTTTTCGGCCTAATAAGAATGTATTTTGGAGTTCGATAAAGCCGACGCCAATCCGAGCTTAAAGCTGCCTGATGTCTGCCAGCTCTATGTGGGGCAGGTTCGAAATCATAAGGGAATTTTTATACCTATCTGCGCTTACTGAGTCAGTTTCAGGAACGGCGTTCTTTGTGTTTTCACCGTAATTGATGAAAATTCAGTGGCCCCCCGCTGGTTTCAGTTCAAACAATATCCTCTGTATTTCAAAGAGGAACTATATCCCAGTGTAATAATACAGCGCTAGTATAACACCAAGTCCCATTTTGTATGGACTGGCTACCTGAACCATCTGCACTGGTTGTGTGTTACGCTTATTTGGCGGTGCACAATTTTTTTCAGATTTTTGCCATTTTCATCCTGTTTCTTGAACTATCATTTTGCTACCTTTTGTTTATGAATATTTTTTTTTTTCTTTTCAGGTACAAGACTGGCAAAAACAAGTGGTTTTTCCAGAAATTGCGATTCTAATTCAGAATAAATATGCCCCATAAGTATTTATGATGTTGGTTTCTTTTTTCCTCATTTGCTTTCGTGTTTTTTTTTAATTGCATAAAATTGTTTTAAATTTAAATAATTGAAGAACATGGGAAGAGGTGAAAAGTTTTTATAGAAATATGACATTCCCGTTTCCCTACCTTCTTTTTTCTCCTTTGTTGTGTGCTCTGATTTACTTCTGTTGAAGATGGTGAGTGGGCTGTTGGCGGGTGCTCTGGTGTGGTTTGTCCCTTCTTTCCTATTAAACATCTATCGTCCTGATCTCTCCTACTTCTTTTCTGTTTGTTACTCTCTTGTAACACCTCTAATCTTTGGCACATATAACCTTATTGTGTTGCATGTGCCACAAAACTTACTTTTAAAAAAGAAAAAAAAAGATGGTGAATATGGGGGACTACTTCAGTTTCGTACAAAATAATTGATAGTGGAAACCACAGGGTGGCCAGGGAAGTCGGAAATTGGTAGGAAATTTTTGTTTAGGTCGGATAAGTCGGATTTTTGTAGGAAAAATTTTGTTCCGACGGAAATGGTTGGATAAACGTCGGCATTAAAAGGGAATTTGAGGAAATCTGTAAGTTGCCTCGGGAAAGACCCGGGAAAATGCATAAAAGTTCTCGAATATTTGAAAACCAAATCCGATAACGTCCCTAAGTTCATTTTGTCGGTCGTGATCATTCAGCTTTTCCCGGTCTGAGAGTACATTTCATATTACAGGCGGCTATGGCGGCAAGCGGAAGTGTATGAGTGATGCCGAGGCTGGATCGGGAAAAGCTAGATCTACTTTTGCTTTCACTACCACTCTGAAATTTGCTGGTAAAAGTCTGATAACACAACATTGTTGTACCATGCAGTTTGTGCATTACAAAGGCTGTGTCGCTATGAAAATAAATCAATATTTGTCACTTGTGTAAAAAGAAAAGAAAGTTATACAAGCGTCTTGTCGGGCTCGCCGTCGTGACCGGTCACTGAACCTGCGCGTTTGTATGTCACACACGTGATGATAGGGCGTCGAGTGAGTGCCGCGAATGTTAGGGTCACTAAAGTTCATTCTAAGTCTGAGCGCTGCGAAGTATAGGACTCCGGGATGGCGGGATTATTAATTTTTTTTAAAGATACACTCAGGCGGGGGGGGGGGGGAAGAGGCAACACCAGGGGAAAAAACTGAACTTGGTAGCAAATTGTAGCATTAGCATTTAGAATTTTGATTGCAACGAGAGCTTTCTGCATAGCGCGTGTTGTGCAGGACGTGTGTGGAATCGGGATTCGTCACAGTCATACCTTGTAAGCTGTGTTATTGAACTAAAGGGTTGGCGTGTCATTGGATGGATGATAGTCGTTTGACCATGGAAAAACTCAGCAAGATAGTCTTTGGGGAGTAGAAGATTAACGGCCCTTGGCATACTGAAACCCAGGCTAGAAACAGACTTATTTTTCTTATGATTTTTTGTGACTATATATGTGTAGACTATAATTAGAGAGAGAGTTCTAGATTAGATCCAGCATCATGGGAAAGTGCTACTTCATCAACACTGAGTGGTTGTCCAACCCTAAGTATTCAGAATGATTGTGGAGCATCCAAATGATAAAAGCATATTTAGATGAAAATTTTGTTCCCAAGTAGGCCTATAATTTGTCATCGGTCATTCAGCTTGTGAAGCGAGAGAGGGCTGCGGTGTTCTGCAGACCTCGACCTAGCCCGAAACCTAGCAACACGCACGCGTAATGTGTCATCCAACGATGTCAAGCGCGTGAGAAAATGCCTTTCAATTGACAAAAAATACTAAATAATCCAGGATGTTGACTCCACTGGCAGAGATTTGTCGTTACTTCGACATTCCACAAGGGTCGATTCACACCATTATCAAGGATAGAGCGAAGATAGTGGCAGCATACTCCAATGGAAAGTTTGCTTTGGATCGAAAGAAGATGAGACTAACCGATGCAGATGCTGTGGACCAAACTCTTCTGATGTGGTTTAAGGAGGCAAGGAGAAAGTTAGTGCCAAGTTCGTGGGTACTTGTGGCAAGGGAAACTACCCATGAATAAGTACAGCTAAATTAGTCCACAAATGTTTACTTTCCTTGCATTTCTGATTTAACAGGGATCGGATATAACAGGACATTTTCTCTACTCCCACCATCCCTGTTATATCAGGTTTCCACTGTACTATGGTGTGTTGACAGCGGAGTGTCATCGTTTATTAGCATTATGTTTTGGGTTTGAGAAAGTGAGCAATAGGGTGGGTAGTTGGCGGGTGCTTTTGTGCGGTTTGCTTCTTCTTTCCTATCAAACGTCTGTCGCCCTTATCTCTACTTTTTTGCATTTATTATCTTGCAACACCTCTAATCTTCGGTGTGGGTGGTTGGCGGGTGCTCTTGTGTGGTTTGCTCCTTCTTTCCTATCAAACATCTATTGTCCTTATCTCCCCTTCTTCTTTTTTATCATGTTTGTTACTCTTTTGTAACACCTAATCTTCTGGCGCTCATATGACCTTATGTAGTTGCGAGCGCCGAAAAACTTCAACTAAAACTAAACTAAACTAATCTTCAGCACTTATATTATTTTGATACTTCCCACCTCTAGTGATGTAATGTCTCACAGGATCGATCTATATATATATGTAGTAAAAATAACTTTCGTTAAACTAAAATTAGATTTCATCCAACTTGACTGATCAATAAGAAATTAAATTTTTTTATTTTGCCATCTTTTCAACTCTTGTAATTTAAAGGAATGTCATTGTGGGATCCAGCACCTACCGTACTCTCTCCTTAACTAAGATAAGGGTGAAAAATCTCAGAAATTATCTGTGCACGTTGCATGTTCCATGGTGGTTGGACATGGTAGAAAGAGTATGACACCACCTGAGCAAAGTTTTTAAAAATCCCGTCCCTAAAGTCTTAATTTATATACAGTGGAACTCTTGATTCGACGAATTCGTGATTTCGGTGAATGGAGACATTTCCCGTTTTTTAAAATTAATTGAAATCCATAAAAATAATTTAACAAACACATAAAATGAGGGAATTGGGATTAAATGAAGCCAGAAGTCACTTGCAGTGTGAACAGCATCCACTGATATAGCTCTGCACATTTTCCTCCTGCAACGAACCTGGTCTACTCTATTCCAGCAGATCATGGATCGCACATGCATCGTGAATTATTACTCACTTTGCTTAGGCTAGCCTATTGTGTACAATACAGTCATCAGTACATCTTATGCAGTCACACAAAGACATGCGATAGACATGACATGTTTTTTTAGTGTGTGCCCTGGTCAAGAGGTCAGTGGGGCGGCCAGCACACTTGTGTGGCTGTCACTGTCGGACTCAATGCTTGTGTCTGGAGGCATAGGTGCATGTTTCCGCAAAGATCTACTGGCGCGTCGCAGCCATATCTACCCCATCCCCGCGGCTACTGAACAAAGAAATGCTAGCCTAAATATCTATCGAATTGCGGGCTGGTCTGTGGAAGCAAACATTGCTGTATGCTAGGCCGGACATTGTAATTGTAACTACTTTTTGCTCACATGACAATTGACCGACATTGCCTATTATAACTATAACTTAAATGAAGACTCACACTCAACAAAATTGAAGGTCATGTGTGCTGACTTCATTATACTTCGAGTTTCACTGTAGTTCTAGTAAGACACACACTAGAGTACTGATTTTCAGGTCCTGAATTTATCCTCAGATACACTTACAGTGGACTCTGCTTGTGTCTGTGTTGAACTCGCTTGAATTGATCTGTGGGTGGTTAGCGGGTGCTCTGGTGTGGTTTGCTTCTTCTCTCCTATGAAACATCTTTTGTCCTTATCTCCCCTTCTTTTTTATGTCTGTTACTCTCTTGTAACACCTCTAATCTTCTGGCGCTCATATGACCGTATGCAGTTGCGAGTGCCGTAAAGCCTCTACTTCAACAATGAATTGATCTTTGGTTCAGTTGATCCTTTTCCCGGGTAGCCTGCTCACACCTCTTCTTCTGTACGATATCCCTGGTTTAGTAGTAGTTGTACCTCTAGTACATGTAGGCCACTACTATCATGTACATGATACACTGTATCCTTACCTTTGAAAAAGTTTGATTGCTAACAACAGGGGCAGTGACATAATGATCCAGACCTGGACCCCTAGGACCATGAACTTTGTTTTCTTTAAATATTATGGTAATGGTAGGTGTTTTTAACGCACACACCCCCAACACTTGTCAGGGCCAAACCGGGCTGAGATGGATACACAACATCCCAGCAGAAAGACCAAGATACAGTACTCCATAAAAATTTCCCCCTCTCGGGAATTAAAACTCGAGTTTCCTATCACTATCAAAAAAATATGTGTGACGACAGAGGAGCCTTCAACCACTACTCCAGATATGTCGGCCTATAGACTTCACTTTATGGGTCCCTCACTTTATATACATGTACCATGAGGGTCTTTCTTTGGACTTGGACAGTTGGCTTCATCAACCATGGTGTGTCTCGGGTGTCTTTTTAGCAACTATGAGCACACTGTACCAGAAGTGGCCATAAGTTAACCCTATCCGTACACCCAGGGGTCATTTTGTACTGTGTTGAAGCTGATTAATAACATTTGGGCACAGATAGCATGAATACACAAAATTAAAATTCACGGATAGCTCATACAATATGCCATTCCCTGACTAAACCACTATAGGCTGTTACTGTTAGGGATCCTGTTGACGTATAATTTTTTTTTACCATATAGTCTCACTCTTTTGGTCATCAAGCTGATGCCTGGCAGTGCCACAGATATTTTGCTGACAGGCTGAGGTGGCACAGCTCCCTTGAAGTTTGAAGTTTCATTGGGCAACTTAAAAATTGAATTCCAATCATATCTTTTATAAGATATGGGCCCAAAGCCTAAAGCTAATACTAATAGCATTTTCATGATCAGTGCGAATCATGAGTAAATTGGTGATGAACTCTACAAATAAGCCAATCTTGCAGAGATGTTTGTGGAAAAGAGATTATCAAGCAGCCACTGAGTGAGTGCAATGTTCCATACATGTGTAGTGTCAATAGTGTGTACCGCTGGCGGTATAGCGAAGCAAATTTATGTTTAATACGGGCGGTAGGGGCCTACAACTCAGACACTTGGCAGATGGCGAGTGTAAAGGCATAAAAATAAAAATACAGTGGAAACCTGATATAGCAGGGATGGTGGGAGTAGAGAAAATGTCCTGTTATATCCGATCCCTGTTAAATCAGAAATGCAAGGAAAGTAAGCTTTTGTCGACCAATCCAGCTGTACTTATTCATGGGTAGTTTCCCTCGCCACAAGTACCCACGAACAGGGGTTTTAGAACCAACTTTCTCCTTGCCTCCTTGAACCATACCAGAAGAGCTTGGTCGTCAGCATCTGCATCAGGTAGTCTCATCCTGAGCAAACTTTCCATTGGAGTATGCTACCACTATCTTCTCTCTCTATCCTTGATAATGGTGTGAATCGACCCTAGTGGAATGTCGAACTGACGACAAATCTCTGCCAGTGGAGCTTGCTTTTTGTCAACAGCCTGGATTATTTCGTATTTTTTGTCAATTGAAATGCATTTTCTCTTGCGCTTGACATCGTTGGTGACACATTACGCGTCCGTGTTGCTACGTGTAGGTTTCGGGCTAGATCGAGGTCTGCAGCACACCGCAGCCCTCTCTCGCTTCACACGCTGCGTGTGCTTGCAATGTCTCTCTGAGCTCTCTCTCTCCCTCTCTCTCTGTCTTACTTTTTACACATTGTTAACGATCCTTTGTCCCTGCTATAACCGGTTGAGCTCTGATGATGCCCTGTTATTGCCGATAACTTTTAATAGAGACAAAGAGTGGGAAAAAACGGGGATTTAAAATATCCCTGTTATTACCGGGCCTGTTATATATGGTTTCCACTGTACTAAAAATATATTTAAACTTTAAAGAGGCATTCCTTCTTTTTTTGTTGGCAAAACCTGGTAGTAAGCAAGGCTGGCAGTATAATTATTGTGATTTGACTAAACATGTTTGAAAGTTTTTTAAGGGTCTTCCTTTTCTCTCTCTCCCTCTCTCTGTATGTGATGTGTGTGGTGGGGGGGGGGGGGGGAGACTTATGCACACTAGCCTTCACGCCTTCAGATGTGTAGAGTATTAGTCTCATCAGCAACACTCTTCCTTTCTCTAGCTTTGACACTGAACAAGGTGCTCTCTATCCTACGAATGGCAGAAAAGATAAAAAGTTTAATAATTGTCTGCTGACAATATAAACCATTCATCAGATTTTCGCAGAAATTAACAAGCAATCCTGCACTGAGTCAAAAATGTGTAAGAGATTTGGTATCTTAAATTTTTTAAAAAACTGTCCACGTTTCAAAAAAATCGATAACAAATAACACCCCCCAGCTTTGGATGTCAATCTTCATGGAAAGCAAGCGCACTTTGCCAAATTTGAGAACATCAAGCTGGCATTATTTCAATAGCTCCAGCGAGCAAGTGCCATGTCTCTTCCTATCTCTAGTTCCATCTTGATGACAAAAGCAGATTAAATCGCAAAGGAGCTTGACCTGGACTTCACTTGGAAGTTGCAACATAGGATGGTTAGGGAGGTTTTCAAAGTGACACACCATTTCTCAAACAGTTGTGAGCAGCGAAACTGCTACAATTGATATGTTACAGTTACAACCATTGTACCATCACAGTTACTACCCTTAATTTTCTTCAATATCTCTTTAATTTCTATAGATTTACCTGACTTATGGATGTGTCCATATTAGTCAATCCCCGATGCGTTTTATGTATTTCCATGCATGACTACCATGTAGGCCTATAATTTTATTTCTTTAGTGTCTGTACGTCAAAATAAACCAACATTTTTTACCATTGATAAGAAGTAGAAATACCACAATTTATTAAAACATGAATATGGTCAACTTAGATTCTATTAAAAGAAAGTACAGTCCGTGCTGGCTTTAAGCACGCCGGCATAAAGCACGTTTCGGACTCAAGCACGCTAAACGGCTCTTACCGAATTTTTGCTATATATATATAAATTACACGCCTTTAAGCACGGTAACTTCGGCTTCAGGCACGCTTCATTTACAAGACAGTCAATACTTTCATGATGACCCATCGAAGTTCTAACTTCTAACACTGTCAACACTGCAGCAGTGGGGTGTGTTAAGAGAAACACAAAGAACGCAAGTGATGGAGACACACACTCACACGGGCAGAGAGGAAGGCAGAGAAATGCACACAGTCGTGCTAGTGGACATAGAATCTAGCCTAGGGGAAAGCTACACACAGACAAAAAAATACAAAGAGAGTCGGGGAGACAAGAAAGGGAGGCTGGCTGTGATTTCACCTTTGACCCTCGCTATCCATTAATCCTGATTGTGTATCACGCGCGAGGTGGGATGAAGGCGCGTGGTATGAATGTGGCACGGCGGGCAGGGGTACGCACAGGCAGTATATAGGCCTAGTGTGCTGTATCGTGACTGGCTGTCTACATTAATTTTTCATTTCCCATTCGATCACAAAACAAAAACAAGCAAGCAAACAAAAACTACCATAGGGCGTAAAAATAACAGTGCACACTTTTGCAGGACCGCTATAGGCCTACTTACAAACAAAGGGAAATAGCACGGGAAATTTTCTACATGAAAATCTCTGGATTATGTCTACTTCGCACTCAAGCACGCTTCGGCATTAAGCACGTTGAAGCTTTCTCCCGATGACCGTGCTTAAAGCCGGCATGGACTATACATGTGTATTAACTACACAAAAACATGACCTTGTTTTTAAAGCAACATGCATCTGCTGGCTGTTCAGATGTATTAAGCTCCTTTTTAAAAAAAAAATCTGTGGTGTACTAGATGCATGTGTTTCAGATATATATATTTTTGTTGAAATTCAAATTCTAAACGTTAAAATATATAATCTTTGAAAGTTAAAGAATGAAAACATTCTTTTTACTCGCCTGAAAACTTTTGCTTTTTGGGCTCACAGTGATGAACAGCTTGCTAATAATGCCAATATAATTTATAAATCATATAAATGTAAAAAGCATGGAAGACTAAGACAAAGAGCGCAAGGCCAAACTCAAGCTAGTATTTGGGAAATTTGAGAGAATGAAAGGAAATATTATTGAGCATCAGCACATCACAAAATATATACATTAACAGACCTCATGATAAAGGTTGATGTATTTTGGGGTTTTCGGACAGTATCACAGTAGGTCTTATGTCATATGATGGAGTTAATCTTTTCCATCGCCATAGCAGAAGCATAGAATTATAGAAACAATATAGCATAGTAGTCTCCGCCTAATGCATGGTGCTCGGGAGGGCTCCTAAGCATGTGTTTACTCGGAGCGTGCATTTGCAAACCTGCGTTAAGGGGAAAAGGGATACAACCATCTCATTTCCTTGATATTTTAGTAACCTACTGACCTCCCTTGAGGGGTGGGGCGTCGCTTTCGCTGATAATGAGATGAAACGTAACTATTCTATTTTATCAAGGGTTCTCTGAATACTCTGATCGATGTTACGATTACAAAGGGCATTGAATGAAGGGTGGAAAAAAGCGGAAAGACCGACTCACTGTTTTAATGTGCACTTACATGTCGGGAAAACAGTCGGAGATAGAGATAGTTATAAGATCAGAAGAGCGCTCAGCCACATAACTTTCCAAGCGACCTCTCCCGACTACTTGTCATCTTTTGCAACTCGATGCTTGGATGACATTAGACATTTTGAAAGATTTTTCTCTAACGATTTGATGAACAAAAATGTTTCAAGCTTTTTGAGCCCAGCTGATCATTTAGATTAATCTTTAATCCTGTGTTGGCATATATAGTTTTCTACAGCATTCATGTGTGTTGCACATCATAGTCATAGGTCTAACTAAATTTTACAGTCACCCAACCACCACTGAGATATTTTCTCTCAAAGACACATTTCAAGAGACCAATCAAATGATATTTCAGTCACCCCCATCCCCACCCCCCAAACATATTACTCGCCCTGTCCTAGACCTTTGTGTCCGTGGACAGTTGGGTGTGAAAATACTCTCCATCATTCTCTTCGTTCTGATTTAGGGTCTGTCTTGCTAAATATCCAGTTGTCTAGACTTGTTTTATGCAAGCTGTGTAGGTTGTAGTGAAAACTTCCCTTGTCAAACTTTACGTGTTGGCATGTTTTACAGATCAAAGCGTGTGTTTTAAGGAAGTGACCGTGCATTTGTGCATCTAATTATACCGTAAAAAAACTTGTCATATCATGAAAGTGTGCATATGAGCGGAGCGTGCCTTTGTATAGCATGCGCTTAGGTGGAGACTACAAGATCTATAATTGGTTGGTTGACATTTTTCATAAACAAAATAATTTAAAAAATGATAAATTTGAGGTTTCACTTGGTTGTATTTACACTTTTGCACCTACAAACTGGCAACACTGCCAAGATATCAATTTGACTTTTGAAAAACCTGACAAAAGAAATAGAAAGTCAAAACAAACACCCCCCCCCCACCCCTCAAAATTGTACCTTATTTTTTTAAAGGAAAAGTTACTGATTTTTGTATATATATAAGCATAATAATCTAACAGATAATGTGATTTCACCTTTCAAATTATGTCTTCAGTTAAAATGTTTTGAAACTACAGAAAGTTAAAAAATGTTAAGTTTGACAAATGTACTTCAAGATAAAAATTGATAAAATCTATAAATTCAGGTCTAGAATTTCTTAGTAGGAAAGTCCAGACTAAAAGCCGTTATCGTCCTCTTCCTCATAGGATCCAAAAGCCTCCCTTGCTTCACGTCTTGGGGGTCTTGTGGCAGATCCTTTCCGAAGCTTTTGATTTGGTTCAAACCCTTGGGAGGACATCAAGTCTGTGTTTGCTCTTCGCACCCCTGTAATATGTGATAAAACGTATATATCGTTATTGTATATAATTTTAAGGCCTATACAATCACACACAGAATAAATATGTTTCACATCACAACAAGAAAATTTGAAGATAATTACCAATAAAAAAAATTAAAAGACAAAAGAATTTGAAACCGCCTTTTACACTCACGAATACTATGATAATGTGCATTAAACTTCCATCTTTCGATATCATAGAAAAGCAAATTTGATATCTTTGACAGTATAGGTTCAGGCCCAAGTGAAATGTGAGTTTTGCACATATTTTACCTGTGTATGATTTGTAAAGCTGAGGCAGATTGCTTAGTTATCTTATCAAGATCAAGCCAAACAAAAACTACATAATAGTATTTTCAAGATAATGAAACCATAAAAATAAAAGGCTGTTTGTACAAAGTGCCCTCAGTATATCCTAAATCTGTTCAATACCTCTAGTCAAATAAAAATAATTATAATACTTGTAATGTTTCACTTATATAGCACATATCCGCACTCTACAACATGCTCTATGTGCTTTATAACGATTACAATGGAGTCTTCTTTATCTGAACATGGTTAATCCAAAAAACAATGGTTAACTGAAATTTATTTTTAAATCCATAATTTTTTCCCTTTATTTCAGCAACCTCTATAACTCTTAACCATAAACATAATTCTGTGAGTTATTGGGATTTATGGCTCAGAACAAATAAAGACGTTTGCTTTGGCCTTTTGAAATCTTAGAGCTATAAAATATATGATATGTCATTTGGATGAAAAGAAACAGAATTCAATCATTAAAAAAACAACTAACAACAAGTTATCCACAAAACAACCAGATATACTTGTCTACAAATTCTCTGAAAGTGAGGAAGTCACTGAACCTAAATCATCTCTTCTGTTGTCAACACGATCCATGGATGATCTGGCTCTCTCCATTTCATTTCTCAAATCTTTGGCTAGTCTTTGCGCAGCTTTGTTGTCATAGGAACCTGAAATGAAAATCATCTGTTAGTCCCTTCACCTACGGAAAAAGGTAAATATATTAAACGATGGCTGTAATATGTACTCAGTATATTTTAGATCATCTAAAGAAGTTTTATTGGCCTCTGTGGCTTAGTGGCATCACATTCTTTTTTTTTCAGCCAGAATGTAAAATTTTTTTCCCTTCTCATTTCAGTTCTATTTCCTCTCTATGGCATCCAGGCAAGGGACCAGTAAGTGTTCCTTCTGCTCTACATCGTGTCTTGTATACTTCAACAAGAAACACCTGGCACTCACTTCCAATTTTTGTCAGTATTTGTCATTGCTTCGTTCGTTATATTTTACAACACGCTGACACAACATTGTTATAATTTTTCTGTGTTGATAAATAGGCCTATTCATTTTTATGAAAGAAAAACAACAAGAGATACTTTCATATCTGGTATAGAACAGCAATTAACTTAAAGTAATGATCTGTTGCAATTTTTCCCATTTTAGTTGAAGGATAAAACATACGCCTTAGTACATAAACATGTATGTGCATTTCAGCCTGTTAAATTAATTAAGATAAAATAAAGTTTTTAAAATGTTCTTAATTTCATTTTGCTTTGGTTTCATTAAACTTTGCACAATGATAATGATTAGAATGTGTAGTTGTGTAGCTAGCATGCAAACCGGCTTTAAAAGAAAGGAGATAAGCAAACACACAAACATGCTTGCTCTATAAATTATTATCAATTTATAGTTGTTGAAAAGCCCTTATAAATGCTTATAAAAAATAACTTGTCTCATGACTTAGGAAAATATAGCCAGAAAACAAAGACAATCAAAGCGCATGTTTCATGTGCATACCCATACACACACATATATATATATATATATATATACAATGCATTTATTTAGAAGTTAGATTAATCTTTCGTTTGTAAAATATATCACCAGATAGCTGAGAACCCTGAGGTCAATTCAAGGTTAAAAAGTACACTTCAAATTCAAAGTATTTCCAAATACAGTTGAACCTACTCTATTTCCAAATACAGTTGAACCTACTCTAGCCAGTCCTGTACAATTACCGGTACAAATGACCAATTTCCACTATTATTATGACAATGTCCAAGACGTTCACAAGTCTAAGACAATCACTTTTCTCCACGACAATGGTTGACCATCTTGGACAATTATGACATTAGCTTAGAAGGAAATAAAGTAATTTTCGAGAGATTTTATTAATCCATTAACATGACAAAGAATAGATCTATGGTAGATACTCACTTAAGCCAGCTCTATTTGGCTGCATTTCAACCTCTCCACCCCCCCCCTTCCCCCCAACATACTATCCCTCTTAATTCTTTGTTATCTCAGGAAAAACCTTACTTTCAAGGTGAAAGCTTGGAGCACTAATAATTTAGAAAAGAACTTCTTCATGAGTTGACTTGCTGAGAAGTGTGAGTGAAATAAAAATAAGATTTAAATTTTGAATTTCCAGGCTGTTGGTATTAGTCTGTGCAGAAGTAAGATAACAAGTCACAGTCATGTGAGTAAATTCACATTAAAATAAACCTTTGGAAAGAAATTAATTCCAATATGGCCTTGAAAACATATCAAGTAGAGTATATCATCTGGTTAAGTTGTCACACTAATAATTCTTCATTCTTTTTTTTCAATAGAAATTCAAGACCTATACTGTAATGCAACTTAAGAATTGTTACATTTAAGGAACTACCGTATGTTCTTTTTTTATCCACTAAGCTATTCATTATGAGTCACACCGTTTCGATTGAAAGAATCTGCTTCAGAGTAAAACAACAGGCCACTGTCAAAATAATAGCCAGACAGTTTCATTGACAGTAAAAGTGCATGGATTATAAGGAAAATACTTTTACACTTAAACCACACTCAAAATTTGAGTGTTGCTTAAATGTAAAAGTACTTTCCTTATAATATGAGTGGATTGTACACACAGAACAAGCGATATATTACTGACTGTGTTATGCCTCAATCCATCCTAGTGCGAGATGTCTTGAAATGAATCTTTGAAATTTCAGTACCGGTACATCATTATTAGTAAAAGGTGCAAAAGGATCAGAAATAGAACAAACTGAGTTAGAAGTTACAAAATTTGGCACCTTCACACTGGCATCTTAAAATTGAAAATGTTTCCTTCAGCAGCGTTGTATCTGGAGCTTTGTTCCTTGTTTTCAATATCACAAATTTTCTTATATTCACCGAAATATTACATTTGTCATGTAATTTTGGCAATGCTTCATTCTTAATAAAGTGCCATTGTCAAATGAAAAGTAAGATCAAGTTAATGGACGTATAAATGAAACTGCGATTATATATTTTAATGTTTTTTTTTCATTGTAATATTAATATATTCTAGTATAACCAAAATGCTACTGGACAAATTTGTGTGCAATCTTCAAATAAACCGTATTAAGTGGATTACGACTTTGTTGACAACCCAGTGCATAATGAGACATTACAAGTATAAATAATATATATATGTACAGCATCTCAGCATTGTAAATTATGGAAATGGGTTATGTAAATGCCTTGTATTATTAACATTATTATTATTTTTATCAGTAACAGTTGTGAAGCACATTTTAAAGTATAATGTAGAGCGTATTAGTATTATTATTATTATTATTATTACTAGATAGGCTACAGACCCGTTCTACAAACGGTGATATAATAATGATAGGAAATCCCAAGATAAAACGTTTGTACTGGATTCATTGCCGTAGGACCTCAGTGTAGACAACAGTGCTGAACATGGTTTGACTCGTGCACTTGTGTGAACAACAGAACGGTGCGCACTTCCAGCATTTGTTGCAGACATAGGCTCACAGCAGTGATGGTGGGTTTTCCCAATTTTCCATGGGTTGCGTTAAAAAAACCCAATGCATACTTTACGGTGAACTGAAAGCATCTTGGCAAGTAGTCGAGTGGTAGCAAGAGGCGAGTTAAGAATCGAGAACAGGAAAATTTGGGTATAGGCTAAATGTATAGATCTAGATCTTCCAAGACTGGCAAGAGAACAGGCCTACAACTCTTTTGTTAAGCACATATCAAACTGTAGGACTAAAGAAAGACAAAAACTCTCTAGTTCACTTTCCGCCTTCAATTTCAAATAGGTTTCGACAGATCTAAAACCATCCGGGTTGTCGGCATGTAAAACGTGGATTTCATAGCGAATCAAATGTGGGTCAATCAAAAACACGTCTTCTGGTCCCATTATGGCAGAAATGCATGTTTCGACGGCAATGTGATAGTTATTTCAGAAACTGATTTAATTACACAGCGCTTATCAAGCTTCTAAAATAGCCCCACACTGGACAATTGGCTAACGTTTGTGTAATGTGTATTTTTCCAACACAATTGGTATTGTCACAAAAAAGCCTTTGTGGGCAGAACTTTGGCCCCATCTTTTATTATTGTATGATTGTTATTATTATTATCATTATTATTATATTACTATTATCATAATTATTATCATTCCCAAAGAAAGAAAGCCTAAGCATCTGGTGTAGAGTTAGAAAGTTAGTAAGCACAAACATTAACGATAAAAGCAGCTATGGATTACCTGGTCGTGCACCTTCTAAAAGAAACACAACAGAAGTGAGTAATACTAATAGAGCACTAATAGAAGAAGTGGAGCATTGACGGTGGTAACAACAATATCAGAAAGAATCAGTATGTGTCAGAGATGATATGATTTGATTCAAACAATTTGTGTTCAAATAGTTGAGTAAGTCGGTACAATTCACTTTTTTATGTGTACATAAAACATGCAAAAATATCATGTTTTAGGTTGTCTAAGGTCCTTTTAGAAGAGTCATGGAAATGAACACAAAAGTGGGAAGACATGGAGTGACATCAAGCGACTCGCCCAGGACAGGGAAAGGTGGAAAGTGTTTGTTTGTGGCCTATATCCTGACCCAGGGTGAGAAAGGCAATGATGATGACGATGGTCCTTATGGATGATTCTGGTAACACTTTGCACCAGCACCACATACACATAATATATAATATATAACAGTTTACTTCCCTCACAATATGTGGCATTGTGGGGGAATCAGGAGCTCGTCAAAATAATGATAAATAGAAGAAATCAAAATTTTTCTGACTGCATGTTGGGCTATTTTTATAAGGCTTTTGGCCTGACACCTTTTATTAATTAAAGTTTATATTTTTGTGTGGATTTTTACAGAAAACCGCTGATAAAAGGTACCAAAAAAATGTACATTTAGTTTCTAAAGACACTCAAACTTTGGAAGTCGTCAAGCTTTGAAGGCCACATTCTTGCTAATTTTACCTCTGACACCAGGCGTCCCCCATATATCCTTCAACTTCAATTGCAAATTTCGACTTCTTTTCAAGAAAGATAGGTATATTTGCCTCAGAAGCAAGTCAAATAAACAAACTTGAAGAAGATGCAAATAACTCATATGCCCAAAAATTGACGAGTGCCTGATTCAACCTCGTCATAACACAATATACAGGCTGTACATGAGGCATCGCTGTGAAACGAAGCGCTAATCAAAATAATGAAATCGAAAATACTGGCATTTTTTCGTCGGTTTGGTAATTTTAACAGAATTTTTCTTTTTTGCTTCAACACCTTTTATGTCCATTTGTAAACACCTTTCTGTGTGGATTTTACTGAAAAACATAGAATAAAGGCACAAAAAAATGTAGATTTTCAGTTTCCAAAGACTCTCAAGCTATGGGAGTCCCCAAACTTTGGCAGCCATTTTCTAGCTAATTTTACCTCTCAAACCAAATGACCCCCTTCTCCTTCAATCACAAATATCTCGACTTCTATTCAAGATAGACGGGTATTTTTTTCAAAATAGACAAATGAATAAACTTTAAGATGATAGCAACAACTCCACATGAACCCGATTCTACTGCGTCATGACCCATTATTATGTATTTTGTCTGATAGCTACTTCTTACTTTTTTCAGCATCAAACCATTATACAACTTCTTTTATTGTTTTAATTCAGCAAAGAGAGACAACTTAAATACATGAAGAGCATATAGAAGCATAATAAATATGACCAGGAATAAATTGGGATGTAACTAATTGTCAACAAACTTTTGATCACAAACTTGAAGTGATATGATTTAAAAAAAAGACCAACTTGCTATGCTCTATGGATAAATCTATATCGCCATTTTATAAAAATAAGTATCATTCAATACAGTTCTTTATAAAGGGAACAATAATTAAAAACAGCATTTCAAGAAAAAGGGGTTCTTGTATTTATCTTATCTTGCAAAATCTGTGTGTGTGTCTGTGTGTGTGGGTGTGTGTGTGTATACAAATATTACAAAGGTATATATTATAAATGGTAATGAAAAAAAATATATCGCTTGTTGGAAAAAATATGACAACAAGCCATTTTCTTCTACAGCGTCATGAGAGCCACTATGGTTAATCTTCTAGGGAAAAGCAGAGATGGCATAGTAAAAATGGAAAAGAGATAATTACATGATGGGGGGAGAAAGAGAAAGATTGATGCATCGCTATTTACTATTTGCTACCATCAGACTCATAAAAAGTGCTGTAATTACCTCTTGCTGGTGAATCTAGACAAGGAAAATTGAAGGATGTTATCAATCTTAAATGTCAAATTTGTAACGTGTGACACTGAATGTGAAAGAATATCATTCCATTGTCATGGAGAGATATTAACACACACAAATACGTGCTGACATTAAAAAATCTATACAATCTTGTTTGTGGAATCTTATGATATATTCATAGAGAGATTTAAATGATAAACAATAGAACAAAAACAAACACATAACAATGCAATCCTGCTCATGAATATTCATAAATATATATATCCACTACTTAACTCACCCTTCACTTTCTTCTCCGATATTAAAAGGTGAAAAGGTATAGGTCTAGCGCCCCTATCAACACTATTAGGTTATTTAAAAGGTGGGAGCTCGGTTTAAGAAGCAGGAGCTCCGAGTTTAACATCCATCTCCAAAAGGACCCAGCCAAGAGGGAAATTCATGTAAAGTGTCTTTCACACGAACACAATGTCGAATTGAGCTGAGGTTCGAACCCTGAACTCGCAATCTCACGATTACGAGTCCGGTAGCCTAACAACTAGGCTACTGGCGCAACCTTACTCCGAATTAATATTAATTGATAGATATATCATAAATAAAAAGCTGCATATATTGTTATGTATCCAGCATCAGGGAGGATGATATAGTCGTAATATTCAAAGCATTTCACCTGCAAAGATAAATATTAAATATCTGTATATCTCTTCTAGATATTAAAAATCCTCACTGAAGTTGCCTACCAAAGGGAAAATAAAATCTTCAAACACTCACACATATTTTTTATTAAAAACATTTTTTTTCTAATACAGGGGAAAGCGTATGGTTGTATAAACGAGCAAATACCAAAGCATGCAACCATTACAAATAAAATAGAGACCAGGTTGAAACTGGAGAGTTAGCAAAGCAGAAATCAAATTTGAACCAAGGATTACCGTGACTTGTTGCTGTCATGGCTTCTTGAAGATCTGCTTTGGACATCTTGCTTACAGCAGCAAGCTGAGTCAATAGGTTTTGCCTGTGCCCCTAAAACAGATCAACAACAAAATACTTGTGAGCTGCTTACTAACACATACATTAAAAAGCGCTCATATGACCTTAGCAGTTGCAAGCGCCGTAAAACCTTATACTATACATTAAAAATCAAGTAAAAGTTGGCGTCTAAAGTTGGATATCTTCACTCACCACAATAGCCAACACAAATTATAAAACAAAATAATACAGAGGTACTTAATTGTAATAAAAACTAAAGCATATATATCAAATATATATATTTCAGTAGCAACATTAACAATATCTCTTAAATACCTATGAATCTATCAGAAATGAAAGTACTGAAAGTGCTTGAAGTAGGAGCAGTTTTAAGAAAGGTATCTTTCATTTATAAAAAAAATATCTGCCTCATTTATGTGAATTTTACAATTTAATTTACATACCTCAAGCTCATTCCTGAGTTCTTGTTCTAGCTCCATGTTGAGATCGCTTTTTCCCTTTTCTAGCTCAGCATTCATCTCATCTTGGAGCTCCTCCATTGCTTTACTATGTCGCTGCTCCAGGAATGCTTGCATGAGAGCAAGACTTGCATACCTTAATGGTATAGGGTTCATTAAGACAATGCATGATACTGAATTCCCAGTACGGACACAGACATGGTGTCTAATTCAGATGCGAACTTAACATAGTGTATGTTGATAAAACTATGAGGTAGGCCTAATTTTCATGCCAATGACAAAGAAAACTAGAACATATTCTTAAAATATACATTTCTTTCACTTCAGCTTTTTTCTTCAAAAGAGATCTGTTAGCCCACTACTTTGAACTTCTACAAGGTAACTTGGATTGTGGCTAATGCTAACAGGAATATTATTATTCTTTTTATTATGAAGAAAATGCCAACATATGGAAAAGTTTTTCAATATTGTTATAATCTTAAGACACATGAAGATGATGATGACGATGGTGATGATGATGATAATGACGATGAAAATGGTTGTGATGATGTGATTGATGGTAATAGTGCATTAGTAACATCCTTTATGTCGCTCATCCAGCAACACCTCAGGTCGTCCCGAGAGTAGGACATAACCTTCATATTTCCAAGGTCTTTGCAAAGGGCAACAAAACTTGCACTACTGACCTGGATTTATTCAAATTCTTTATCTTTCATAGTTTCCACACACTGCTGGTGTTTGAGAAATATGAGAATTATTTGATATTAAGAACAAGGAGAAGAACAGTGTCAAAGATGGAAACAAAATAATAAAGCCAAAAAAAAGGAAAAAAAAAAAGAAAGAAAAACAGGAGGAGAGAAAGAGAAAGAGAGTACAAAATGTAGAGTTGTAACAGGTTATGAACAATGCTGACTCACCCTGCTCCCTTCTGCTGGCGGTCTGTGTATTCTGTTTGAGCTTCTTCCTCAAGTTGTGCCTCAATCTCACTGAAATAAAAATAAGCATCACAATGCCTTACTTTTTAAAGAGAATTCTTGATTTTGTATTTAATTTCAATTGATTTTTTCATCCACAAAAAGGATTTCAAAATTTCAGAGTAAAGAAAAATTAGAGGCAAACAAGTCGATTTAAAACACGTCCACATCTAAGTCCGTACTGAAAAAGTAAAGAGCACAATAAATTTTAAAAATTTCATTTCATAACTGTAAATCATCTTATGTGGATAACGATTATTATAGTGTCACATCAAACAAAATTCTAAGGATTCAGTACATATATGATAGATTTTTAAATTACACTTATCTAGACCATTTAGTAGTACATGGCAGGCTCTGCTCCTATAGAGGCCCTTACCATCATGTTCACACATATGGACATGAAAGTCAATCCCGAGGAATGGCAAGGTTTAGGGGTTCCATAAACAGAAACTTAAGTTTAAGAACATGTTAACTTCATCAAGAGACATCTATGAGCTGAAGAGTCTTATTCTGGAAAAAAACCCCACACCCAATTAATTCATTATGTAGCAGAAAATAAGTATCAGTATAACCTCTCCAAATGTTGCTTTTTGCGAGTAAGTTTTTCCATGATCATTCTCTGCTGTTCATCCCTTCGTCTTTGTATCTGGTCGTTGAGATGCGACACCTGGTTGTAATGCTGCTGAATGATCTGATCAGTCACTGTGGTTGGTAAAGTCTCTCCACTGGCAACTTTCTTTTCCAGTTCATCCTGTGATTAAATCAAAA
Source organism: Aplysia californica (assembly GCF_000002075.1). Classification (NCBI taxonomy): domain Eukaryota; kingdom Metazoa; phylum Mollusca; class Gastropoda; order Aplysiida; family Aplysiidae; genus Aplysia; species Aplysia californica. Next base: position 1,063,552 of record NW_004797455.1, read on the forward strand.
GAGAGAAGAGAATTCTTTTAGCATACCAAGCAATACTTCTATTAGACACTCAAAAAATTTAATGTTTCCAGAGGTGTTATTAATGAACTGCATACATCTTTTCATAGTTGGTGGACTTTCATTTTTCATTAAACTAGCATTCTTTCTGCACAAGCATGTACATAATAGGTACATGTACAACTTTTTCCTGTGTTTACAGACTATTAGAGCTTTCATCAGTATCTGTGGTGTAGTAGTTAGGCACTTTGCCGTAGCATACAGGAGACCTGAGTTCAATTCCTGGGGGGAAAGGGGGGTAGGGGACATTTTTAATAGAATATCCTGTTCTTTCCTTTGAGATATTGTGTCCCTCCCGCAGTCAGCATTGACCATGAAAAGCAGAATCAAAGCCCACCTCCTAAATAATCAAAATTGTGTTGATGGGAGTGTAAAAATGCCAACAACAAAAATTAAAAAAATAGAGCTTTCATTTAACATATGAAGCAATAAGCATGGACTTCTCCTAGTCTGGTAATCACAGATACTTGTGGAGTATGCCAAAGACGAAGTGGCAGTGGGAACAGAGACTATAATAAATAAAAGCAAAATGGTACACAGACACAAACAACATATATATATATATATATATATATATATATATAATAAATTTCACCACAGTAAGTCTCGGTGAAAAGGAGAAAATGTTGTATACAGAAAATTTAATAGAATAAACAGTGTAACTGTAACAGGATGGAAATGATAGAAAAACTGTATGAAGTGTGGAGATGTTAATTTAATGTTCCAGAGTGTTTGTTTTCACATACAAACTATTATTGGAAAAGCATGGAATGTCAACCTGCCAAACAGATTTTTCAAGAAAACTGGAGACCACAGAAAAGTGTAACTCATTCTTTCACAAATTTAGTGACCGCTGACTGGAGGTATTGATGTAGTGAAACAAGAGCTTCTGTTAGGCTGTCATCAGTGGGGAAGGAGTTAAGTGTTTAACAATGGTTATTGAATCATGAAAAGAAAGCTTCTTACCTGAAGTTGTTTAAGGGTTGCGTCTTGCCTTTCTAATATAGCTTTTCTTCTGGCTTGGCCAACCTGACAGGTGGAAACATTTTTTATTTCATTTTAAAACAATTGCGGCATCAAATATGAAGGAAGTTTCATTAGAGAATAGTCATACAAGTGGCTTCATTCATCACCATTTTATCCCCAACATTTTTTCAACTTTATTCCTCATGTCAGAATAAATTATAATGGGGAATTTAATTGGGGTAAGTTCTAGGAAATGTGGGCACTCCTTAAGGGAGAATCAAAGCTGTATATATAGACCTAATTAAAATAATTCTCTCATTTAAAAAAAATGAATAAAAATAGCTCAAGTGATTTTTTCTTTATCTAGTTTCTTAATCTTACAGTTTCACTCTTAGGGAACAAAATCAAAATGGATGGAAAGCAGATAGTTGAGAAAAAATTGAGACTTTACACTGGTGTGTAATCTAGAAACTTCTGTTACATGCACAAAATTTCAAAGTCAAAACAGTCCTAGGCAGTAAGTTTATCAGGCATTTTTTTAACATTGGGTCCAAACAAAAGTTTAAACAAAGAGGACACATAACATCAAGAAAAGAGTAGTTTAATTCCACTTAGAAACCATCATAACCAAGTTCTATGATTAAAATTGTTAGACTCTTTGCTAACCAAGCAAAGGATGTAGGTTATATGTGAGGCATCATGGTGAAATCAGGCTCTCATCAAAATAATGAAATCAAAGAAACAGGCATATTTCCATCGGGTTTGGCATTTTTTAATCAAATTTTTATTTTTGGCACAACACCTTATTTTGTCCATTTAAGAACACATTTCAGTGAGTATACTGAAAAATGTAGATTAAAAGGACAAAAAATGTAAATTTTTAGTTTCCACGGACTCTCAAGGTATGGAAGTCTCCAAACTTAGGCAGCCATTTTCTCTCGGATTTTACATCTGAAACCAGTGACCCCCACCTCCTTCAATCGCAAATATCTTGACTTCTATTCAAGTGAGAAGTGTACTTTTTAAAAGATCGAAGGCAAGGCAAATGAATAAGCATTAAGATGATACCAATAACTCCATATGCCCAACAATTGATGAGCCCCTGATTCTGAAACGTGACTTTTTTTTTTTAAGGAAGTGCATTTTCTCAAGTATCTTTCTTTCACCTGAAATGCTATGATCCACTAAGCTCAGGTTGGCCCTGACAGGCAGCAAGAGTTGAGAGCAGTCTACTTCCAGAGTGATATCAGCATGTTGATGGAAGGGAAAAACATTTAAGATCAAACCATTTTTACTATATCAGGTCAATAATAGGATACCTGAAGGCGACCAATTAGCAGGCCAATTTCTTCATCTTGTAGTTTTAAGGCTTGATTCGTTTCTTCGGCAAGTCGGCGTCTCAGATCGGCCACAGCTGTTTTCCTGGCTTCCTCAAAGTCTGCTTCCTCTTTGGCGATCTGAGCAGCCTGTAATATATATATATACGTATGCAGGAGCCAGTTTAAAAGCTATCAAACGGAAGGAAGTCTACATGTTTTACTTGTTTTCTTAACTCTCTCCCTATACATAGGTATTCCCCATTTCTACGCAATCTTTGTTCAGATTCTCAAGGTGTGCTTACAAAAAACAGTTATAATTTTAGACAAAATTAAATATTGATCAAAATGGACGGTCGACCCCTCAAACTATTTCAAATTGAACAGACAACATAAACACAAAACATTTGTGGATGTAAAATGAGCTTAAAAAGAATTACGAGAAGTGAAAATAGGAAAAAAATGATAATCAAGAACACCTTATATACAGTCGAACTTGCCTCAATAGAAACCTCTTGAAGATGGAAACCTGTCATAACGAATCTCTCCTCTCCTTCCTTGATAGACTCCTCTATAATTACAGTAGTCTCCGCATAAACGCACGACATACAAAGGCTTGCTCCGCCCATAGCATGCTTTTGTCATATGACGAGTTTCTAAACTATATAGTCTAGACGTACAAATGCACGTTCACTTCTTCTAAGCACATGCTTCGATCCACAAAACACGCTGGCAGGTAAAGCTTGACAAGGGAAATCTTCGCTACAACCTGCACAGCTTGTATAAGACAAGCCTAGACAACAGGATATTTGGCGAGACTGCCCCTCACGCAGAATAAAGAGAGGGATGGACAGTGTTTTCACACCTAACTTTCCACGGGTACATAGGTCTAGGACTGGTCAGGTGATATGTTGGGAAAGGGAGGAGGGGGGGAGGAGGATGGACTGAAATGTCTTTTAATCACTCGAAATTATGCGTCTTTGAGAGAATATTTCTGACTGGAGTGTGAGTGTCTGTGTACGTAATGTTAAGTTAGGCCTATGATGCGTAACACGCGTGAATGCTCAAGAACACTAAATAGGCCTGTACAGGATTAAAGATTTGTCAAGTTATCAGCAGCACTCGAAGAACTTATAACGTACTTATTCAAAGAATCACAAGAGAAAAGTGTCTCGTAAAGTCTGATTCTGATGTCATCTATGCATTCGCCGAGTTGCAACAGATGACAGGCAATTGGGAGTGGTCGCTTGGAAAGCTGTGTGCCGACAGCTTTTCCCTTCTATGACTAGAGCTATCAACAACAGTTACCTCTTATCTGTTCCCGACATTTTATACTACAGTGAGTCTGTCTTTCAGCTTCCCCCCTCCCATTCACTCAATGACTTTGTATTCATAATTTATAACCACAGTCGGGGAATCCTTAACAAAACAGTCACATGTCGTCACATTATCGGCCAAAGTGCCCCCCCCCCCTCCCCCAAAGGAGGTCACTGAGATATCAAAGAAATAAGATGACTGCGTTCCTTCTTTCCTTTGCTCGAGTTCATGTAAACGCACGCTCTGTGGAAACACATGCTTGGGAGCCGTCCTGAGCACCGTGTGTTTAGGCAGAGACTACTGTACCTCTATAAAACGGAAACCTGCTCAACGTGGAAATGGAAAGGGAAATTCCCTTCCTTCTGGGGTTTTTAGCCTGTCTAAGACAGAAAAAGCTTTATTTGCTCAGCATTGAGTTGAAACAGCTCCCAAATTTGGTTCCATCAGCTTTAACTTTTATACCATGTCACCAGATGAGGAAAGGGAATAGAGGTGCGGCTTGGGGGTAGATGTTATCACAAGATGCAATCCAGATCTAGGCCTAGTACGGGCCGAATTGTGAAAGACACAAGCACACAAAAAATATAATTCAATTTCGTAATCAGGTGCTAAATAGCGTTCCCCGCGTGAAATGTGCAAATTTTGGGTCGCTGATCACAAAAATCGTATTATTTTTAAAATTTGGACAATATTTTTTGGAATGCATTTTTAACTCCGCCTTGGGCAACAACAAAGAAGCCGCCTTATGCGCTGGATCAGTCCTGTCCTAGTGTGGTATCTGTTTTGACAGGCAAGAAATCCATGGTGGGACAGGACAGTCCTGTCCGAGACAAGAATGTCATAGTGCAGTAGTAGCCTTATTCATCTCTCTCTTTCTCTCAAGCCCCCCCCACTTTTTCTCTCTCTCTCTCCCTTCCTCCCCCCCCCTCTCTCTCTCTCACACACACAAACACACATTTCCCCTCCCTCTCTCCCTCTTTCTTTCTCACTTCCTTTCTGTCTGTCTGTCTTTCATTCTCTCTCTCTCTCTCTCTCTCTCTCTCTCTCTCTCTCTCTCTCTCTCTCTTTCACGGATAAATAACTCACCCATGTTTTAAATGAAAAGACCACAATTTTAATAGACTCTGAGGACCAAAATTCTGATCCCCCTAGTCTTTTCCTTCCTTTTAAACAGTATTTTCAGTTGTTGTATTTGTTTAAGTAAGAGCATACAACAGGAGAGGCCTTACCAATATTGCATTCTTATCATCTTGATCCTTTACTACAGATGAATTTTGATGTTGGTCCTCTTGTTTCTGCCTTAATTCAGCCAGCCTCACTTTTCGTTGATTTAATTTGATCTCAAGGCTGTGAATAGAAAGCATTTCTCCGACATAGAAATTCCACAGTGCTGGACAGTTTTGATAAGATTGAATATTAGTTCATAGAAACTCCTATTTGAGAAGATAAAATACTTTTTCTTCTTTCTGAGTGTAAAAATAGGTAGCGTAAACACGGCCTCGAGGGCACTCGCGGCCTTCCGACCGCGTGGTATCGGTGAAATCGGGGTAATTCCGATCGCCGTTTCTTTGCTCTTTCGCTATAAAACACCAAATGCCGTACACCTTGTAAAAGTTCAGCTTTTCTTCGTTACAATGGTGTAAGTTGTCTATATGTCCGATTATTAGGAGCCGGAGAATCGCCGATGAAAGCGAAGCCCCTCGCAGTCGGAATGCGTGGTCGGCCGGTTGAAAAATTGACAAACGTGCATTAAAATGCTTCGCGGAACAAGGGATGATTAAATACCGTCTTTTCATTGGCGGAGAATGTAGAGCTTTGAACGGGCTTTCCTGTGATATATATTTCGCCTTTGGCGTCTAAATAGAAAGCTTTTAAAAATACCGTCAAAATGTTTAAAGATCACTTTTTACACAAAATATGTAAATTACCGGCTTTAAAAAGGTATCAATAAAAAGATCAGTTTATTTCCTATTAGAATAAAGTAATCAGCTTGGAATTATTTTTCATCAATCCTTCCGCGAGACTCGGAAAGCATGTGATCCAGCACGCGGGGTACACTACAGTATAGAGCCGACTTGCTTGCCGCGGGGGCCGGTGCGGCGCCGGCCGGGTCAACGTTAGGTGTTTTTGTCGAAATAATGACAGATCATCGTGTTTGAGGCAATAAAATACTGATTTGTAAGGATGTCACAGTCTTGAAAAAAATTAGGCTCCATATATTTGTTATAGTGATTGTACTCTGTTAATGTGGAGATGTTTAGTGCTCCCGGTACTCTTTTATTGTCTGTCAAACATGGGGTTGCAGCCACTGACTGATTTTAACAAATTTGATCAAATTTTAAACAACTATCATTTTCTGAAAAATTGACTGGGAGGTTAAAGAATGGTACCAAAATGCTCAGTGGATATAGGCCTTTCAAATGGTACAGATAAATTTGGCATACAGGTACTTTGAAAATTTAGTTTCTGATACCTAGTAAAAATCAGACTTCCTATCAAAATCCGGAGGCTTATAATCTGTTATGATTTTTTTTGTTCCTCTTCTCTTTAAAGAGGAAAAAAGTACAGTCAAACCTGCCAAACCATGGTTAAGGAGAAAAGTGGTCATATCAGACAGGTGGTCCTCTTGGACAGTGTCATTTTAATAAAGAAAAAGCATGTGCTTCATCAAAATTTGAACATAACAAATAACAGTAAGAAATGTCAGATCATCACGGGTATAAAATGAAATATTTACCTTTTTTGTTGTCTTTGTTTACTGCGTAATAACTGATTTGACAAGGCTTGCATATTCTGTTCATGTTCCCTCAAGACTCTCTCTTTTGCTCTGAAACAAACAGTTGTTACATTCACTTCAGAAAGTACAATTATATTTCAAAACAAAATAAGCAAGAGCAATGTTCTGAAAAAAAAGAAAGGCATATATTTTTTAAACAATATTTGTTAAATATTTGCCAAGACATTTGATTTGGATAAGCCCTATTATCTTTTTCTTGAACACACTTACCAATAAAGATTACAGCAAAATGCATTCTTGCATAATATACAAATATCTGATTCAATATTCATGCACATTTGATGCGATTTTACCAAAGTAATATTGTAAATGCCTATCTGGGGAAGCTGGGAAAAAAAGGGATCACGTCATTTGTCATCTCAAAACTAGATTATTGCAGTTCATCATTTTATTTCCCCCCACAGAGCATACAACGGATCAACTACAAAGAAGACAAATGTTGAGGGCTTGAAAAAAATATTAAAACGGGACTGCAGAAAAGCTATTGAGGAAGTATGCCTATGGCCAGCTCTCAAATAATAGGAAAATAATGGATTTTTACGGCATAATTGAGGCATCGCGTTCAGCATACTCAAATTAACTACTCTTGCAAGACCCCAGAGCTCATCACTAATTTCGTCTTTCAAATATTACTAACCCCGCTCCAAATACTATGTGCTTTTCACAAAGAGCAGATGATCACTTGAACAGTAGGCCTATTCAGTGAAAGGTAGAATCTAATAGAACTTTTGACAATTTCCTTAAATATGCTGAAACACATCTAGTTATGATTTTCAATTGGTAAATTAAATTCTAGTTGAATTCTACAGCAGTTACAGTCAGTATTTGCATGAGGCTATCAAAGACGTGAAAATAAATGGCACAGGGAAAGAACTAGTGAGCTAGTGCCTCTGAAGATTCTAAATTGCTACTATTTAATTAACTCTTTTACCCGATTCTTTGTTTATGTTAACCACATTAATGCAATCTATTAATTTACAGTCAATACTTTGTAAGTAAGTGCCTTGGCCTGATTTTCAAAGGAGCTATAAAGTTTATAGTATTCTAGTCATGTATCATTTGAAAACAACAGTGAGAGGGTAGACATTAATTTTTTAAAAATATTTCAAGAAAGAAACTTTGTTCAATTCATAAGTGAATAGAAAGAACTTGCAGTTGATACTCACTCTTCTGTTAAATCCATGTTGGTTGCCAAAACTTTATTCATAGTTGCTGTCTGCTCTTCTTTCAGCGTCTCCTGTTCTTTTTGATCTCTTGCCTCAGCCTCATCTGCAGCATTCAGTCTTTGCTGCAGCCTTTCCTCCAGCCTCACCATCATGGCTTGCCTCTCCTTTTGTCTTCGAGCTGAGAAAAAAGAGCAATGACTTTTGCAAAAATGTATTCTTAATGGACGGAAAAAGCGCAAAACATTTAAGGAGATGACCTGTCAGAATAAATAAAAGAAAGAGAAACTGAATAAGTTAGGTATCGTTGGTAAAAAGCAGTTTGCAATGCTGATACATTCAAAGCATATAATATCACAAACTACACAGAAAGCTATTATTGTAATCTGCTCAAATTTGCTATTCTTGATACCCTCCGTGCAGGGTTATGTTCTATCAATATGCATAGCTTAACAACCTGCCCGCTCCTGTGAACAAAGCTGTCAAAAAAGCATTGCTTGACATTCATTGAGAACATGCATTCATTAACCCTTCATCAACTGGGGCTCCTTTATTTGTACAGGGTAAAAACGCGTGAATCATTGTTGGGACCCTCAGCAGCTAACTTGAGAGGGCAAAGGTGAAAATACACAAAGACATGCTGAAGAAAAACTCCACCTTTTCATTAACAAATCGCATAGTAGAAAGAAAAAAGGAGAAAAGAAAAGAGTTACGAAAAAAAAAAGGAAATGGTTTAGATTAGTAGGAGTATAACGGCGCTCGCAATTGTGTAAGGTCATATGAGCGAGTGAAACACAAGTGGTTGCATTCACAAACAGTTCACATCATGGCTTGCTTTTGGTCAATATATTTCCTATGGGCATAAGGTGCAGACATGGACTATGATAGAAATAGTCAGATATTTTTTAAAAAACCTCCCCAACCCTCACACACACCATTACCACCACATACAATTATAAGACCTTGAAACTTTTCAAATACCAGGTATTTAAAAAAAAAGCTTCATATACCTTCACACAAACCTTTCTATCCACATAAAAATATCATACCAGTAACTCAAATCTTGTGGAAACCACTCAGATTTTGAGAATAAAAAAAAAAAAAAGGAAGTAGCAACTTGGGCTGTGACCCATGAGTGCATGAGTAAAAACACAAAAGTATTAAGTATTTACCATTGCAATTTGCCATTTGCTGCTTATGACTCTTCAAGATCTTTTGAGCTTCAAGAGACGTCATGTTGCTTGTATTTTCTAGTTTTTCCAAGACTTTTTCAGCTTCTGCATCCAGAGCCTTGGCCTCCTCCCTTGAAATGTCCTAATAAAGGATGTATTTATTTATATGTAGATATGAACAAGCAAAAAAATAAAGTGAGAGAGTGAGAGAGTGTGTGTGGGAGAGAGAGAGGGAGTGTGTATATATATGTGTGTGTGTGTGTGTGTGTGTGAGAGAGAGAGAGAGAGAGAGAGGGAGGGAGGGAGGGAGAGAGAGAGAGAGGGAAGGAGGGAGAGAGACAGAGAGAGAGAAAGAGAGAAAGAGAGAGAGGGAGAGAGAGAGAGAGAGGGCAATAACACACTTATACTGCAGGAGGATTCCCAACAAAGAAGTCCTTACTGCACATAGTGGCATTTTTTATTGACGCACACGCAAACAAAACATAAAAAGGTAAGCCAGTTATGTTATACCATCAGTGGGGTGCTAAAGGTGGTTATGTTCAAACTCCTTGTCTTGAGAAAAACAGATTTTTATGGTATGGCATTCACAGGAAACACTTAGATATTTTATGAACACAACTAGAATAGATATAGTGGCAAAATAACAGGACACATGGGTTTTTATATACAGACATGATGAAATGTTATTTGAACGTATCAACTTTTTATTTTGGCCAAAACGGATAAAAGTCATTTGCAGCTTTCTGCTGACAACGTGTGCTATAGTACACAGAGTTTCAACTGAATACTGTTGTCAAAATTACTTCGGTGTTCAAGAAACCAGCATAAGTAAAAAAAAAACCTGTACTTGTCCTTACACCATATTGACTTACTTGTTTCAATTTATGAATTTCTTGGACTTCTTTTTGGTCAAGTTCTCCACTAAGGACTTCTTGCTCCATATGATGCTTCACCATCAAGTCATGGTACACCTAACAGAAACATAAACATAATATAGTGAAACAGTATAATTTTAGAGAATAGAGTCCCTTTTGAACTGAATACTCTAAAATGAATAGTGACCAATTATCTGCAACAAAATAATAAAACATGCTTTTGAAAAGCTGGAAATGTTAGAGATTTCAATGGGATAAGATCCAACATTGAAATGATCAAGTTTGTCACAACTGTTGAGGATTTGATTTTCAAAGCTACCTTTCGTTCAGATCATTATCCATATTTTGATACCTGTAAGATCAATATTAATATCATTATGAGACCCGCTTCATGTAGGTCACTAAGACCATACAAGACATATTAATCATAATTTTCAAGTTGGGATGTATAGCATCTTTTACCTGTTTGCTTACAAATTTTGGTCTATTGAGTTAGCAGAGCTCTTTAATGGCTTCAAAGTCAATTTAAAAAATCCTCACTGAGGTAAATTAGCACATATGCTCTACACAATATTGAGATAGTCAAACTCATTGTGGATAAAGAAAAAGTGACCACCTTTATAAATTCTGCAGGTGTGCTCTTGTTTGCCATTTGAAGAACAGCAGCCTTTTCCTTTTCTTGCTTTTTGTTCAACTTGAAGAAGCTATTCAAACGAGTGTTTTGTAGATAATCAAACTTTTCCAACACCAAACCTTCATATTCTGAAAGGGAAAAATCAACTCACATTTAATAGAGAGTTTAGACAGGATCCATCAAACACAACAGTTTAGTAACATCTAAAAGACATCTAAAACCCATTTTTATATGTGGTTACAGATATCAACTCAGATATATTTCAAGAAGTTGACACATTTAAATATATTTCTTGAGTTTGAAGAGGTAAAACTGGGATAAAAATCATCTAACGATTAATTTCAAACAGAATTAGAGGAAATGAAAACCTAAGCTTAATGCACTGATTTGAAAATTAAGGTTAATAAGTCTTACCACATTCAATGATACATGTTATCTCGAAAGAAACAAGCACAGTTTTTTTTTACCTTTGCCGAAATACTTTCTAATGTTGTCCAAGTCATTGGCATAATCTGCAATTACACCATCATTCTGTTTCTCCAACATGGAAGAGTCTTTCATGTGATCTGCCAGGAGATTCCGCAGTAGGTCGACTCTTTCATCCGCATTTGCGTCTGCTTCTTTTGTCTCAGCTTCTTGGAACTCTACAGCCTGCCTTCGCTTTGCCAATCTTTGTTCCAAAGCCTGAAAATGGCATTTATTCCCAGATCACATTGCAATGTTCATGTGTTAATAAGTTAAAATGGCATTAATGAATAAGTAATCAGGTGAGAATAGGATCATTTCCATGTTATTAGTTTGCTTTTCCTCTTTCCACTTTTCAGTGGACAGTTGGAAATCTGCTATTAGACAAAACTTCTCCTAACTTCAGCTTTCCGTTGCCAGGCATCTTTGTGCAAACATGAAAAAATCAGAAAAAACACGGGCTCCAGTTGTACACTTCAATGTTATGAATAAAGACATGATGGAAGAACGATGAAAAAAAATCCTAAAAGCCCCAAATCCAGACAAACTTACTCTTCTTTGTCTGGCCTGTTCCAGTCCAATTTTTTCCTCTACAACAGCCATATTCTTCATCAGTTTCTCCATCAAGTCATCAACCTCTGCCTCTGACATCCCAGATGAGCGGAGAAGGTTCAACCTGATCTCATTCCTGTAGTCCTTGTGAAGTTTATTCTGCAAGCATTAACATTTTTGACACTTAAATTTAATCTTAAAGAGTAACAATATTTTGTAAACGATAAGAGAAGCATTTTAAAATACTGAAAACATAACTAAAGTCTTCTCCATTTGTTAACTTTACTTTTCTCTGAATACTCTTGCAAAATCTGTTTAAGAATAATTAGATAGATAAAAACAGTTCAACTTTGCACAAAATAAAGAAGATAATACTGCAAATTGTAGGGCATCATTCTCATCTGAGACAAAGATAGTAAATAACAAGATGGGCCACTCAGCCAAAAGAGTGTCCGCAGGAAGTATGCTCTTTGCTTCAGATGGCGCTGCAGTCTGTTTAGAAGCTCTCTTTCGTTTTTCCAGAAGAAGAATAGGAATAGCACCTCCTTGCATGCGCAGATCGACTGCTGTTCATCAGTAGTTCGGGTACGTTCAGTGCGGAGTTTTAAGTTTTAAAAAATTTTAATGACCTCTCGCCTTTCATTCTAAAGTCAAATTAAACGAAGAAAACCATCACCCTTTCCTCCGGAAGAGGTTTTTTGTCAGCGTAACCCTTTTAAAAAAGCGTTCTTCCGAAATTTATCCCAAAACTTGCTAGTTTCACTTTGATTTTTAAAAACTCAAGTAGGGTAACTCTGTTCGCAAAGAGTGCGCTTTTGTGAAGAGGGCGCCACCAAATTTTGAGGACACTTTTTTAATTGGCTCAAAGAGAGAAGTGGCCCATCTTGTTATGTACTATCTTTGTCTGAGATTAAAACATTTTTCTATGTGTGGATTTAATGATGAGTAAATTATTTAAATAAACTGATCAATCTCAACCTTGGGTGAACTTTTTTGTGTATTTCTTTACGGTTGCTTTATTTCTGAGAATATTTATTAAACCACATCACTAGTTCTTGAACATACTTGTAAAATTGGTTGTTTGTACTACTGGATTGCTTTAAAACGGAACACCATTTAGGAAGCATATCAATGTTTCAAGTAAGCAATGAAAACAAAGAGATACTATACCTGCTTGTTGTTATAATGGGTTTGAAGTTTTTCCATCTCTGTCTCGAAAGCTTGAGAATTCTTGTTTGTTTTTGGATCATTTAGCAGTTTCTAAAATAGATGAAAAATGATTTTACCTGCTATATAAAGGGTACTATGATATACATTGAGGACTATTGCATATATGCAATGGGAAAAGTGCTTAAGAACTTGTGTTTTCAGAAAGTATATAAATGAATACGCACAATAAAGGCAGTGTGAAATACATAGAAAACTTGTGTGTATTCTAAAGCAAATTGTTCGACCAAACTGTTCACATTCAGCTGAAGAGACGACCATCACATTTTGCTATTCATCCTCAGTGTGGTAAAAAACAATTGTATTATTTGCAAAAAGTTTTCTTCAGAAGACAACACATATGATCTTTGTTTTTGCCCTCAATCTTGATAAATTATAGGGATGTGAGAAATTCTATCTTAAACTGTATACAGGAGAAACAATTTTAATATATTAATAGATGGTGCTTTGAATTCTACTGTATCTAAGCCAACCTGAAACCACCTGAATGAGGTCTCATCTACTGCATAAACAAACCATGCAATTAATAACTTGGCATCAGACACAGCTCCAGACAAGGTTGGAATACCTGTTGAGGCAGTCAGCAGTGGGAAAAATGTCCTCACTCCTAATTACATGAACTAAAGAAGCTTTGTCACGCAGAAAGAGAAGTACAGTCGAACCTGCCTAAACAGAAACCTGTGTAAAACGGAAACCTGTCATAACGGAATCTCCCCGCTCTCCCCTTGATATATTTCTCTTTAATTGGGTGGTGTGATCATGTGACTCCTATTTTAAAAGAATTACACTGGCTCCCGGTGAAAGAGCGTATCATATATAAAATCTGTTTAACTTGCTACAAGTGCTTACATGATTTATCACCGGACTATCTAAAACAGCATTTAACACCCTATGTGCCTCCAAGAACGCTCAGATCATCAAGTGACAAAACAACCCTTGTTAAGCCTAAAATAAATTACAAATCATATGGCCAACGCTCTTTTTCATATTTTGCCCCACTTGTTTGGAATAGGCTTCCAAAAACTATCAGAGAAGCAGAAAATCTAGAAATTTTTAAGAAGAAACTAAAAGCATTTCTATTTTCATCATATTTTGATTAGACAGAATCCATCCAAGCTGTAGATCGTTGTGAGTTTGTATGTGCGTATGTGCATATGTACGTATGTGTGTATGTGTGTATGTGTGTACGTATGTGTGTATGTGTGTACGTATGTGTGTATGTGTGTGTGGTGCGTGCGTGCATGAATATGTGTGTGCACGTGTATGTAACACTATGTGCCTTTAAAATTGATTTGTAAATCCATAATATGTATCATGTTAAGCGCATAGAGCATTGCATAAGTGGATATGCGCTTTATAAATGCAATCCATTATTATTATTATTATTAATTACCTGTGTAAAACGGAAACCTGTCCAACACGGAAACGGAAAGAAAAATCCACTCCCTTCCAAAGGTTTTATACTAAGACAGAAAATGCTTTGTCCACTCAGCCCTGATTTGAAACAAAACTCGCAAGTTTGGTTCCGCCGGCTCTAAACTTAATGCCATGCTGCCAGGCGAGGAAGGGGAGTAGGGGTGCAGTTTGAGGGTAGATGTTACCCCATCTATGTGAGCCCTGAGCGATGAAGATGGTCAGGGTGGTGTGGGTGTGAAATCTCACGAGTGCAAGTGAAAGTGCTCGAGTGACATTCCAGCATGGAATGTTTCATTGGTAGCCAGAGAGCCAGAGGTGTGAAATTAGTTTGACAAATGCCTGCTGCCCTGATCGTACAGCTAGCCGAGAAAAGAGTTCCTCGAATCGTAGTTACATGGAAGAGAGGGGTGGCATTCTTGACTGTGCTTGTTACACCGGTGGGTGGGGCTAAAGGTGGAAGCAAAAGAGTTAAATAAACGTTTCTGTTTTTAAAAGGTCAAACAGTGGTCCTATGAAATGCAAGCACTGGTGGTTAATTGGAATAAGACTGACGTATGTCATTATCAGAGAGCGTAGCACCTGAGAGGAGTGAAGTTTAGACCACTTGTGGCGCTTGCCGACCGGACAAGTGACCCTTGATCCCACAGGCTGGGCCTCTGAAACCCCCCTCCACCCCACCCCCCTAAATTTCCTGGTCTAAGACGTAAAATGTCTAAGACATAATTTTTTTCTGGCTCCCTTGCCATTCCGTCTTACACATGTTCGACTGTATCTCAAAATTTCAAGATGCCAAAATCATGATGGTCTTCAAGAACAAGAATGACCATAGTGACTGCAGTGGCTATAGATGGGAATCTCACTCCTATTTTTATTTTTAAAAGTGTTTAAGTTGTACTGGAAAGGTTTCAGATTCTCAAAGGACAAGGGCAACCTGAGTAATAGAGTGGAATTTAATAATAATAGATACCATTTGTGTAGCGCAAATTCACTTTCAACAGCAAACTCCAAGCGCTTTACAGTCTATATCATTATCCCAGCATACTTGAAAGCATTCTGAAACAATCTCAACTTTCTGGGAAGCATACAGTGCACACAATTTAGACCAATAGCTTTACAATAGACATCATGTTTTCCTACTGACTGCAGCTGGCGAAGTACACAGATCAGAACAAGCCCATTGCCTTTCGAGATCACACAAGAATATTTGATTTAGTATGTTGACTCTTTAAATCACACCAGCAAATTGGACGTCAGCTGATCCTCTATGAATCTTGCATTCATTCAAAATTGGTAAGAAGGGTAGTGTACTGCCATCTTTGACTTTTATTATTATATTTATTTTATTTGTCAAAAAGGTTGCTTAAGGAAACAACAGATTGTTTCAATTCATTACAGTGCTTGAATAAGGCACATAATGCTTTAAAGACCATGATGGTTAAAGTCTTACTTGTTCAGCATCCTCTTTTTCTCTGTCTATCATGGTGTTGAGATCTTTCATTTCTTCTTCAGCTTTTTTCACAAACTCAACAAAATACTTCTGAGTGATGACCCTTTTTTCCATCTTCTTTTTCAGGAGAAGTGCCAATGTGCGTAGCATCAACTGAAAGATAAAGGGAATACAAATGATACACTGGAGGTCCACAGCTCACAAACACAAAATATAAACAGAAGCACCCATTTTCACGGCTATATGAAGAGGCAAAATACATGTAGGCCTACAGTGGAGTTGCACGATTTATCTGAAAACAGCGGTAAACCCTAAAAAAGTAATGTCTCCAATTTTTTATTTTTATTCAAGCAACATCTCTAAACCAAAAACCCAGGTAAACTAAAGAAAATCTGGAGTCCAGCAGATCCTGGTTTAAATGGATTCCACTGTTCTTGACAGTGAATAGTCTTTTGTACCTTCCCGTCATAGTGCCCTTGCACCACACAGATGTTGCCGTATATATGTGATTGTTCACAAGTGATTTTCAAAATCCAATATAAAAAAACAAACTAAGCACAGTTATGGGTAAATGCTATTCCCCCCCCCTCCCCCGAGCAGTAAAGCTTAAAACATTTTTCAAAAAACATAAAAATATCTTAAAATATATCCCACTAACTCTTTCAATTGTACTAATTAGGTAAAAACAAAAATGCTAAAGTGATAATGGCCTTTTGTTACTAAATTGTTTACATAAAGGAGGAAGGCGAAACAAAATAAATGGAATTACAATACAAACAAGGATTCTCCATCCTTTATTACATGAAATTTCCAAACCTACTCACCGTGTCTTTCTCCTCGTCCAGCCCCCTTTCTACAGCAACAAGATTGGACATGTCTTGTTCTGCCATTTCAACCTCAGCGCTGGCACTGTTCATGAAATACACATGACAAGAACAAATTACGGGATTTCTTATCAGAATCAAGAACCTGACTTGTTTTATCTATACATTAGAAATCAACAAGAGAACAATATTTATTATAAGAACAATATAGGCAAACATAATAGAAAATTAAAAAAAAAACATACAGTGTGAATTTCAGTAGTGTATCATATGAGTGCGCAGAACTCGTTAAGCATTTTCAGTTTGCTAGGAATATATTTTGAATTTTGCCCCGGTGGCGGTCAAAGTCTACTCTTATCAATTTTAAGACCACCAAGGGATCTTTAAAATGCACAACTTCGAATGGGACCTCCGAGATTTTTTCGCCCTTATCCAAGAAGGTTAGGTGTGAGATTCTGCCTAAGATCAGGGCTGTGGCTGAAAGACAACAGTATAAAAAGAAGCCAAGGAGTAGAAGTAGAAAGGTTTCAAAACGAGTCAAGAGCCTAGAGAAGGGGGCATGGGAGGGGG